>NW_026291202.1:0-51024 GCF_025698545.1 Gossypium raimondii | reverse complement strand
AACGGCCTCAACTGTAGGTCATTTAATTTAACCGATCTCTATCCCTTGTTGGAATCCAATTGGCTTTTCCCACCTAGACATGCCAATTTGTTCGTGAGAATTAAACATGTGATTCATCATCTTCCCAATCAGTATGCCAAACAACTCCAACCCAATGTGCACTTTTGAATCGAATGAATCAACTTTAAGGAATGAATTTGTACTATCCCATATATCAGATAGAAAATGTCGTTGAGAGATTTTTGAGCGAATTTGTATCTCACGATTGTTTTGTTGGAGCAACTTGGCTAAAGTTAAAAAGAGTTTAATTAATCATGGAAAGAATTATGCTTGAAAATAAATGATAAATGGTTTAAATGAAATTGTGGAAAGTAGAAAGGAGAAAGGCCTTGAAGGAAATTAAACCAAAAGGTTGAAAGTGAAAGAAAAAATTGAAATAGCATAATATAGCAGGTAAGGAAAATATAGCACTGACGCAGGTAAGGAAAAAGAAGAAATAATTTATTAAATGCCAAAGGCCAAGTGTGTTCAATTGGCTGTAGCTACTAGGTATTTATATATACTTTTAGTGCTAAAATTTAGCTAAATTTTTCCTAAATATTATCACTAAATAATCCTAAATATTATCACTAAATGTTATTACTAAATAATTCAAATTTTAAAAATCAAATTTAAACTAGAATTTAAACTAATTACGTAATTCTAATAATATCAAAAATCATTCAATCTTTATCCAACCACTTTTAAAAAATCTTCAAAGCTTTAATTTTTATCAAGTCGATTTGAATTTTCAATCTTTCAATCAAGCCCTCCTTTTGTTTTTGTTCCATTTTAGGCTCTTTTGTAAGAGTTTGAATTCAACACATCAATTTCATTCGATAATAAAAATTTAAATTTAATAGTATTTTATCCGATAATTAGCTAAAAGTAAATACATTAAAATAGGAATTTATCTTTCTATCATGATGTTGCTATGGACATCGAAGGGATCAATATTTGATGCAGCAGATCGGACCAAAGCTAGATCGATTGCTTGAGTTTTTCCGAAGACGATCGGAACTTTGAATTTGGATGATTGATACAAAATGAGAAGATGAAAGACTTCTTTATGTGTTTTGATCATTTTGTATTTCTTCTCTTTCTTTTTCTTTATTTGGTATGTTCTTTATTGTTTTGTTAGTTTTGCTTGCCCTTCAAGGATGCGTTTGAGTTTGGTGTGTTTTGTTTTATTTTAATTCAAGAGGTGCCTTCATTTTCTAAAAAATTTAAAAGGGATGATTCTTCCAACATTTATTAGTGGGCCTAGAAATATTTAGATGCAATGACTTAGTACAACAACTTAAAAGTCGTTATATTATAAAACACCACAACGTGGGTAAAATAATTATGTAATATATTTATTATTTTGTTAAAATAAGAATATATTGATAATTTAACAACTAAATTGAAATTGAGTTATAGGTGACATTAATTTAATCAAAATTTTATATATAATAATATAAATATTAAAATTCTGAAAATTCAAAATATTGATAAACATTTCATAAATTTTGAAAAGAATAAAATAATTTTACCAATAAAAGAAAATCAAGACCCCAAGATATATAAGGCAAAGAACTTGGTTTTTGGGTGTAATCACTGAATTTTGTCCGGACAATTTTCGTGTTTTTTTAAAAATTGCATTTTGACCCTAACTTTTTGAAATTACATTTCAACCCTTAAACTTTCTTGAAATTGCATTTTAACCCTTGAACATTCCTAGAATTACATTTTGACCCTAAATTTTCCCAAAATTACACTTTGGCCCTAGAATTTTACTGCATTTGCAATCTGGTCCTTCTGGCAGTCGCCAGCGCAAGTTAGCACCTGCAACGGCGGCGGCCGACCTAGGCCCTCCTAGCCACCTGTAACCTGCAAAAAGGAAGAAAATTCAACATATAAGGGGTTTTCAACCCCAAAATTAAGAGGAGGAGGCAAAAAGAAAAAAACAAAACAAAACAAATTTTGAGCGAAAAAGAAAAAAGCAGCCCACCGCCGGCTGTCGCACCAGCACCGTCGTACCCATCGCCGACACCTAGCAAAGCAAACAAGAGCCAAAACAAAAAGAAAAGGCAAAGAAAAAGAGAAAAAAGCTTCGAAAAAAAGAAAAAAAAAAGAAGGAAAGGGAGGGAAAGGAGACCACCGTGCGCACCACCGCCGGCCGTCGCACCAGGAGGCGTCACCGACAACACAAAAGGGGCGCTGATCGTGAAAGAAAGAAAGAAATTAAGAAAAGAGAAGAAAGAAAGAAAGAAAGAAGAAAGGAAAGAAAAATTTTAATTCAGTCGGTCAAACTGACCTGACCTGAATCAACTGACGACCTGACCCAGCAGGCCATACCACCAGCAGCCCCAGGCCCAAAAAAAAAACAACAAAGCCCAAAAGAAAAAAACAAAAGGGTAGAAAAAAGAAAGGGAGCAGGCCAGCCCACCAAACAGCAGGCCCACTTTGCACAGCCCAGCGCTAGTAGTAGGCCACCAGCAACAGGCCCATCAGTGCCCAAGCCCAGAGGCAGCAGTCCAGAAAAAAAGAGAAAAAAAAAAAAGAAAAAGGAAAAACCAAACTTGTATTTTGACCTTTTCGTAATTTCAGATTTCATTTTTAATTTAATGCACGTATTTTATGCTATTCCGTTTAATATTATTGGTACTTATATGCACTTTTATATTTTTGTATTTATATTTTAATTTTATTTTATTTTAAATAATTTCAATAAATAAGGCAACGAATCGATTTAACACTAAGTCGTCGATTTCATCGCTATGTTGGGTGAATATTATCTTTGTGTTAAATACTGAGACTTCTTCTTAAAATTGAGAAACTTAAAAGTTCTCATGTTCCAAAAATTTACGTTTTTTTATTTTTTATATTTATGTTTTCTTAAATTTTTAAAAATTAATAAATAAGGCAAATCGATTTGACACTAATCCATTGATTTCATTGCTATGTTGAGTGAATATCATCGGTTCGTGTTAAATACGATACATCCTTTTAAAAAATTCTCGTGTTTCAAAATTTTCGTGTTTTCAAAAATTTTTGTTTCAAAAGTTTCGTTTCAAAAATTCTGCTTCAAAAATTTCCGTGTCTTCAAAAATATTGTGTTTCAAAATTATCGTTTTTAAAAAATTTTCTTATTTCAATCGGATCACGATTAAGTATTAAATTGAGCTCGATTTTTGAAAATTAAGACAACGAGCTTAACAAGATACCATTTTGGGCGCCGCAGAGTGCTAATACCTTTCTCGCACGTAACCGACTCCGAACTCTAATTTCACTGGATTTCGTGTAGACCTAAAATTACTCTTTTTAGAAAAGTTTAAGAATAAATTTTCTTTAAAAAGAGAATTTATTAGTTGTCCCGTCACACCTAGAAAAAAAGATCGATGGTGACTCCTCTTTGTAAAAAATCGAAACTTTATTTTCAAATTTTAAACAATCAATTCGATTAGCGCCTGTGACATAAAATTTTTAGGTCGCTACAACCATGCACTCCATCGGGATGCTGTTGTTGAGAGTCGAGTCTGTTAAACGCGTGTTGTCAAATTTTAAAATCCTTGCTCAAACTAATTTTTAATCGTGATCCTTGAATTTTATTTTAAAAAGTCATGCATCCTGCATCCGATTTTCAAATTAATATTTTTCTTCGCTTTATTTTTCTGCTTTTTCCTTAGCTTTAAGTTTTACAGCTTTTTAGTTTGTTTTTAGTAAAATAAAAATAAAAGGTTTGTGAGTTTTTCCACACACCATGCACTTGCATTCTTGCATAACATGAGCTTCTACCCTGCCCGTCCCTTAAATGGAAGTAACTTACGCCTTCGTGAGATAACTCTCCCTCCACACAAAGCTAGTGAAATACTTCAGTTACATATGACTTATGCTTTCGTGAGTTAACTCTGTCCCTCCACATAGGCATAAGTAAATGTAATCCTCGAATTGAGCTCTGAGAGCTCGTGATGGGTGATGACCGAGCTCGTATAACCTTAGTAGGTGACAATATGGGCAATTCAAGTACCTTTCTAGAACTGAAATCACATATAATGAACTGCATTGAGCCACCTAATTAGAGCCATCTGAACCTCTTACCTTTTACTTTTACATTTACACTTTTGCAAATAAATTGAGTCTGCTTAATAAATTAGGTCGGATAGATTGTCTGATGGTATGTAGGGTAGGTTTTGTAAAGCATGTTGGGCAAAAAATGTGGGTTTGTTCCACTAAATTGCATGATTGAATAGCTTAATTTGTTAAATTTTCCATAATCTTTATTTTTCTTTTTTCTTCTGCTTATATCTCTGTGATCTCTAACCGACGTTATTTGTTCTTCATTTTATTTTTCATCATGCATCATATGTATCTCATTAGAAATGTGTTGATTAGATATTGGTTGCAAAAACGGGTTTCTAATAGATGAGTCAATTACACAAGTAACCGAGAAGAATGTTGTAGTTCGAGACCGGTCTTTGAGAACCCAAAAGCAAAATGGGAGCAAAGGAAGGTTACATATCCGATCTTCTCGAAGGTGACTTCAATGCTCGTAATAACCTCAAGACTTGACTAGGATCCGGGGACAATGGGATTCGATACTAGGGTCATTACTTAAAAGTACGGACATAGCTCACTTGATCGTAATCAATGAAGACGAGCAGTTGATTCAAGCTATGGTTTGATTCGGGACCCACTTTTCGTTGTTTTACTTTCAATCAATAAGACATGACTCCAACCAGAAGAGTATGCCGCTTCGCATTGAGAATGTACAACTCAACAATATATATGTGAAGGAGCCTAAATCGATGACCTTCTGGAGTTAGTTCAGAATCATCCAGATGTTTTGAAAAGAGTAGATCTATTTGCCTTGGCCATTTACTTGACCGATCGCTTCCCAAAGGTTCTGGGCACGCTAGTTGCTAGTGGATTTTTCAAAAGGGCAAGGAATCAACCCCGTCCCAACCATATTGGCCGAGACTTTAGATCCCTAAATGCTTGTAGGAAGAAAAGGAAAGGCGTTTCATCGGACATGCGCCAACATTTAATGTTTGATTTTAGCCACTTTTGGAAAGTGGAGCACAACTTCCATATGTTCTCAAAACATTCGCCCGTGAAGAAGCACACCTTGAAAAAGATTGGCCAAAGGATACCACCGAACAAAGATCGGGTCTCGATTTTTCAAAACATTCGTGGTCAAGATATAACTTGAGGGCACATTGGATTCGTCCTTCTATTTTGTTATACAAATGTGAAAACCAAGACCGGTGCCTTTGCTAGGATTGTGGGGAGGAGTTGGATATGCTCCGCTGATGGTTCGTAGATAGTTTGTTTCGTGATAGTTTGTACCGAGCCATCATGGATTGGCACAATTGAGTTTGCCTTTATAGGTGAGGGTATATGAAAAGGATGCGAGATACCGGAATTCTTGGAGGAAAATCTACCTAATGGAATTGGATCTCTATATTGATACTATCAACGAGATTATGACATATGGAGGCAACAACGAGTGAAGAGTCGCCTAACCCTACCGATTGACGTTGCTTGCCGTAATCCATTCTCGGAGAAAATACCGTCGAGCTAGATTTGGCGAGACATGAATTTGAACGTGAAAAGTTAAAGCTACGAGATATTAGTTTCTTTAGGAGGAAAACTACCAGTTGAAGATTGATGTTCAAATCAAAACTAGAACCAAAAGGTTCAAAAGAAGTTGAGGTCACGAGAAAGGATTTAAGAGACCTTCATTTGGAAAATAAGAAATTAAGAGGCACTATAAGGAATAGTGGATTGGGTAAATCATCGCAGGATGGAAGGAAGAACTAAGCAACATTAAAGGGATGGAATTGGAAAGCCAAAGCAAAGGAGGAGGAAAGAGTCGCACGTTCTACGATAGAGTTGAGGAAGAAGAATGTTGAATAGGAAACTGGTCTCAGAATTAACGGCTAGTCGACGAGCATTAAAAGTTAAAAGAAAAAGTTTGAAGTCTAGAAAATCAAGCTCATCAAGAACATTTGGATGACCTCCAAAAGCTCTAGAAAAGAAAATGGTCAAGCATGATGTAGACATTCGGCCACGAAAGAGCCTCCAAGAAAAGGATATGCATCTCGACTTGATCAATGAAATTGTAAGGCGTCATAAATAGTACAATTATTTGATGAAGTCAAGCTCTTAGCCAATACCTCCAAGCCAAAGGTCAAGCATATCGGAGTTCCTAGAACGATAAAGAAACAAGGCGATGTGGCTAAGAAATTGTGTAATCATGTTAAACCAAGATGGCAAAACTTTTGTAATAGACTTTTGATTAATGAAATGCCCAAGTATGGGGCTATCTTGAAATCAACACCCATTTTGCATATATTTTCATAACTAATATTCATTATTCATTAGTCATTCATTCATTCATTCATTGCATGTACATATTATCCTAATTGCTCACTGCTAAAACCGTCTAATTCACAGCTTGTAACACTACGAAGTCTGAATCACGCCACTCTTATAGGACGCCGCCAAGAGCTAGAGCTATGGATGCCGAACTCAATGAAAGAATGAAAAGATGGAAAGAACCCAAAGAGAGTTGCAGAGCAATCGCCAAGTCAAGAAGAGGCGAGAGATTTGATGGTGAGATCTCGAGAGGAATCGTGAGCAAAGAGATCAAATGGCCAAAATGATGGAAATGATGATGGCCTTAGTCAAAGGAAAAGAACTATGTAGGCCCTATCGTAGGAAAGATCACCAAGAGCTAATCAAGATCCACTTTATCCCCGAGATTCACTCTACCTCATGTCCACGCAATACAAAGAGGATACCCCAAAGGGAACCTACATCCGGAACAACATCCCGCCCATCTACTCATCTAGGGAAAGGAATGTTTGTATCGAACTGGGCTAGTCCCCGATCCAATTGTTCCGACTTAGATGATCCTGTAGAAATAGCAAGGCTGAAAATTGATGACAATAATGCTCGGGATAAGTATAGAACTCGGAAGAGAGGATCAAGTAGAAGGTGTGAAGTTTTTACTTTGAGTGCCAAAGAGCTTAGTTTGGCACTGATCCTTCTCACCCAAAATTTAAGGAGCAGATTTTGAGAAGTATGATGGAACAAGATGTCTAAAGGCGATCTTATCATGTTTTGCCGAAAGTTGACGGTTATGTGAACGATAATAAGTTATTGGTACACTACTTTCAAGATAATTTGGTTGGTTTTCCGATAGTACAATCAAAGAGAGAGAAGATCGATCATGGAAAGACTTAGCGCCAAGATCTTGTGAGTAATACAAGCATGTATTGGATATGGTGCCCATCAAATAACTTTGCAAATGATGGAAAAGAAGCCGACAGAGACTTTTAGGCAATATGCACAAAGATGGAGGGATATCTCTACCTGTAGAACCCCGCTAACTAAGACGGAGATAACGGTCCTCTTCATCAACACTGTGCCATTTTACGATAAGTTGGTAGGGAGCCAAGGACTTTTGAGATATTGTAATATCCGGGAGCTTATTGAAAACGTCGTCAAAAGTGGGAGAATGAAAGGTCCCGAGAGTTTGAAGAGGGTAGTACCCATGAAAAAGGAGGCGAAGCCCATATGGTTGGAATTGGGAGCCACAGATCTCCAATCCACCAAATTTCACCACGACCTCGTTATCACCCACCTACCAACTTTTATTTTCCTCCCCAAAGTCCTTACCATCACACCTCCTCTTCTTCTGCTTATGCCATGAATAACCAAAGACCATTCACTATGTTCCCACCAAATACTATGCCTACACAAAGCCAACCCAAAACGAATAAAGACCCCAAGACCCGATTCCGAAGACCTACCACACCAATTCTCGATTATATGGAGAATTATACCAAGTCGTTGGAAAAGTAATTAATATCCCACATTATATGGCACCCAAGCCCCCATACCAAGTGGTATGATCCTAACGCTAGTCTGCGTGTATCATGCTGGGAATCAGGGACACTCTACAGAAAATTGTTTGGCCTTTAAAAGGAGGGTTCAAGGTTTCATCGATGCTGGTATTTTACGATTCGATGGTGTTAGCAATGTGACGGAAATCCTCTTCCTAACCATACCGATGGGAATGTAAACGTAGTGACAAATGAAGACGATTGGCAAGCCAAAGGTTATGTTGCCAAAGTAAGGACACCTTTAGGAAGGTATGGAGATGATGATTGAAAATGGCTTGCTCGCCTGCCTAGTAAAATTCTCAAAGAAGAAAGTACAAAAGACCAAGGTTTCGTGATTTTCATGGCATCGAAGGGCATGACATCCAATCTTGTAAGGAATTTAGAAAATTACTTCAAGACATGATGGATAATAAGGAGGTCAAGGTCTTTGATAGGGTGGAGAGGGTGAGGAAGTAGAAATATGTGTCTCGATAATCAATTGATGGTTTTCCTTATAGCGCCTATAGACCTTTGGTGATTTATTACGAGGCAAAGAAGGAAGAAGTTAGTGAAGTTAAACCAAGTTTGATAATCAAGTACTGCGCCTTTCTCTTACAATGACAACAAGGCAGCCATGGAATTATGATGTCAATATCGTTGTACCGAGGTGAAAGGTCCAAGGTTGGAGTGAAGGTGTCAGAGTAGGACACTTTACTCGCAGGAAGATGTTATTCTCCCAAGACTGTTGAACCAAATAAGAAGGTCGCCCGAGCCAAAAGGAAAAATACCAATGTATGAGGTTGAGGATGATATTGAAATACCGGCGAAGAAGCTAAGAAGTGCAATGAATGAGGAGGAAGCACATGAGTTCTTAAAGTTTATTACATGTTGAATATAACGCTAGGAACAATTAAACAAGCGGTGTCGAATCTCTGGTACTATCTCTATTGTTAAACTTGGAGCCACATGAACGCCTTTGCTAAAGTGTTAAATCAAGCTTATGGCTAACAATGTATCCGTGGAAAAGCTTGATAGGTGGATAATAATTTGAATGGATAATTTCATCTCCTTTAGTGATGACGAAATAGCTAAATGGTAGGCGTTGTAAAAGCATTGCACATCACAACTAGTTGCAAGCGCCATATAGTACCAAATGTACTCATCGACAATGGATCCAGACTCAATGCTATGCCTTTGGCCATGCTTTCTAGGATGCCGCTTGATATGTCTTATCCGAGGCATTGTAATTCTATAGTAAGGGCATTTGATGGGACAATGCGAGAGGTCATGGAAAGATTCAAATTCTCTAGAGGTAGGGTCATGTGCATATGATATCGAGTTCTGTGTCATGGACATCACGCCTTCATACAATTGCCTCAGGAAGACCTTGGATCCATTCAGGGCGTTCCTTCATCTCTTCATCGAAAGTAAAGTTCATCATAGATAGATCGTTTGATTATTGTCGCTAGTGAGGAAGACATCGTCGATCTATCTCCGCCGATGCACCCTACATCGAAATAAGCGAAGATGTCAGAATGTTCTTTTCGTTCTTGGAATTTATCAATGCTACATTTGTTGTCAAGGAGTAATATTTCCACCCCAACCGCCGAGGAACACCAAGATGGGAATTAAGTTGATTGTGGAAAAGGAGCTTGAAGGGAAAGGTTTAGGAAAATATCAAAGGGATGGTTAGAGCTTTGAAACCAACGCACCACAAGGGTCGTATATTTATAGGTTCAAGCCGATTTACATCAAAGAAGAAAACAATTGCAAAAATCGAGAAAGAAGAATCATGAGAGCCTCAAACCGAATTAGAATGGGAGCCATATATCCTTTGTCAAGAACATTTACATCGCCAGGGTGATGTACCCGTGGCAAGACAATCCGCAAGTCACATTATTGATTGAAAAGGGTATTCAAAATCTTAGCCTAAATGCTATCGACAATGAGGATGATGCAATTGGGAATGCTTCGAATACGCCTCTTGTCCTCCGGATTTACTTTGAACAATTGACCGCTATGGAGCGCTTTTATAGTTTTAAGTCCCTTCAGAGTGCTCAGATATCAATGGCATGAACAATCCGATTTAAACTCAAATCGATTTTGAGAAGGCTGTTTGTTTAGGAGAATTGTCGATTAAAATGTTGAAGATTGTGTCTCCTCTAATACCCAAAATTTTTTTTATAAAGAAGATATGTTCTTTGATTTAATAAATAAGGAAATAAAGTGAAAAAAGGGGAAATTTTGGAGCTATGTTAACATTGGGAAGTATATTATGACATATTAGTTCAAGAAAGGATTAAATCGTAAAAGTGAGAAAAGTTTTGTTACCCAGAGTAAATACTCAAAATTTGAGGGGTTAAAGTGTAAATATGAAAATTTAAAGGACCAATGGTGTAAATATTTTAAGAGTGGAATGATCTAGAAACTAAGTAAAATGGATGGATTAGGACCAAATTGAAAAAGGTGAAGAATTTTGAGAGGCTAAATTGCAATTTTACCAAATAAAATGATGACTCAAGGATGAAATTTTAAAAGATTACAGATGGCAAAATGGTCAATTAGAGAGATAATTCTAGAAGGTAATGATGATGTTGGTGATATTTTTAATTAATTACTTAGATAAATGTTATTTAATTAATATTTTATTAAGATTTTAGTATTATTTTATTATTAAATGATTAATATAAAAGGAGGAAAGATGAAGAGAATTCATCATCTTTCCCATGCACCAACTTGAGAAGAAGAAGAAAGAAAGAAAGATTTATTTTCTTTACAATTTGGTCCTTTTACTAAAAATCCACCATTTTCACTTAGAATTCAAAGAAATTTCCATAACCACCAAGAGAGAAAATTGATAAGGAGACTATGGGAGCTAGAATATCAAGTTAGATTCAAGAAATAGAGGCTGGAGGAGAGAGAAAATCAAGCTAAAGATTGAAATCAATAGAGCAAGGTAAGAACATCAAGATTTCAATATATTTTTGAGTTTGATATTATTGAAAAATGAAATTGATGTTAATGTAGGATTTTATTATAAAAGGTTCTATGTTCTTGATATGTTAGTGAAGAAAAATAAGAGAAAGTGACGGAAATACTATAGAGAAAGGAATAAGGGTGTTATAAATTTAGTAATCAACATTTTGCACTAAAACAATTTTGGATAAACAGTAGGTTAAATTTGAAAAATCACCATAAATCATTGAAATCGAATTAGAGGATGATAAAATGTGGAATTAAATATTATTGAGTCTAGTTTCTCATAGAAGAAACGTGTAAGTAATAGAATTTTAAATCATGAGATATAATGAATTTTGTGAGACAAGGTCAGAATGAATTCGGTTTCTGCTGAATTTGGAAAATCATCAAAATTGAATAAAATAATTAGGGGTTAAAATTTACATGATTAAAATAATTAATGAGTCTATTTTTAATAGAAACAAATTATAACATCATCCGAATCTCGTACAATTAGATAATTAATTTTAGTGAAGAAGGGTCGAAACTGTCAAACAATAGAACAGGATGACTTTAAAGAATAAACTGTACTTATTGGCTAAAATAAAATTCTCAAAATTTTATGATAAGAAGTATGTGAGTCTAGTTTGGGGAAAATTAGAAGATCTTAATTTGGAGTTTCGAGCTCAAGATATGAATAATTTAGTGATTATTACTCAAGTGATGCTTTGAATGAATATATAAATAAATGGTGAAATTATAGATAATGTTACATATAAGCATGTTATATACATTAAGGATTTGGAATGGAGAGGAGGAGTAGGAAAATATATGATTATTCAACTAGCATGAGTTTTAAAAATGGCCAATTTAATTGCTTTAGGTTGGGGACTAAATTGAACAAAGGTGAAACTTTAAGGGTAAATTTGTAAAATGTCAAAAGTGACCAAATTGCATGAAATGAATTGTTTTATTATTTAAATTAGTAAATTGAATGAAATATTAATTTAAATCAAGATTGGGTGGAAATTTAGAAAAATAGAAATTTTCCAAAATGTCCTAATTTTGCTATTTTCAATTTAGCCTCGTAAGTTCGTATGAACTATATTTTGTATAATTTTAATAGAAGTGAATGCTATTTGATAATGAATATTATATATGTGTGTGTTTTATTATTGGAATTGAATTATTATTGGTAATAGGTATAATTATTATATGTTTTGAAATGATTATCTAAGCTCGATTGGGTTGAAAGCTTGTTGGAGATATATCAAATTATCCATTGGTTCTATTGGTAATTTTGGATGATTTGATTCTGGTTATAATGACTTCTATAAGTTAAATTGGTTAATGATAGCTCATAAATGTTTTGATTTTGATTGGTTATAAATATGAATGATTGATGAAATGAAATGTCTAAAATTAATTTGTAAACTCTTTAATGCTCTATAACCCTATTCGAGAAGGATGTGTTAGGGTCTTACATCGCCTCGACTTCATCGAGAATGGTAGAACAAGAAGAGAAACATATCCTACCCCATCAAGAACTGCTGAGGTAATGAACTTGGAGAAAAGAAACAAGAAGTGAAGATTGAGACTTCCATTTCATAAAACACCAAGCGGATTTAATCGTTTTCATGAGTACAAAGATGTGTTTGCCTGGTCTTATCATGATATGCCAGGTTAAACACATATATTGTGGTGCATAAGCTCCACCGAAACTGAATGCAAACCTGCTCAATGGCTAAGAAAGATGAGACCCAAATGTTGAAGATAAAAGAAGAAGTCAAGAAACAATTTTTACGTTGGCTTACTACAAGTCTCTAAATATCCAGAGGGTAGCTAACATAGTCCCCGCATCAAGAAATACGGCAAGGTGCGAATGTAGATTATCGTGATTTGAATCAAGCAAGCCCCAATGACAACTTTCATTTATCGCACATCGATACTTTGGTGGATAATACAACAAAGCATTCTTTGTTTTCCTTCATGGATGGTTTCGTGTTATAATCGATAAAGATGGCTCGAGGACATGGAGAAAACTACATTCATAACAAATGGGAACCTTCTACTATAAGGTAATGCTGCCTCGATTAAAGAATGTCAGCAACATATCAAAGAGCCATGGTGACATTGTTCCATGATATGATGCACAAAGAAATAGAAGTTTATGTCGATGATATGATTGTCAAATCTCGTGAAGAAATAGAGCATGTTGGGAATCTTAGGAAGTTGTTCGAAGATTAAGAAAGTTCAGTGAAGCTTAATCCACCAAATGTACATTTGGGGCTACTCGGAAACTGCTAGGTTCATTGTCGAGAGAGGTATCGAGGTTGATCCGCACAAGATAAAAGCTATACAAGAACCGCCTCACACACAAAAAGAAGTCGAGGATTTGTAGGAAGGTTGAATTACATCGCCGATTTATTGCTCAACTTACCAATAAGTGTGATCCAAATTTTCTACCTTCGAAAACATAATCCGAGAATGGAACAAGGAGTGCTAAGTGGCCTGACAAGATAAAATAGTATTTGTCTAATCCTCCTAGATTAGTATCGCCAACCCCGGAAACCCTTAATATTATACCGATCGTGTTTGAGAACTCAATGGGTTGTGTAACGATAACATGATGAGTCGGGAAAAGAGAAAGGTAATTTACTACCTCAAAAAGAAGTTCACAAAGTATGAGGCAAAGTACCCTTCAATTGAAAAATTTTGTTCGCATTGATTTGACGGCCGGTTCATAATACATGTTGTATCACACGACATGGTTAATTTCAAAATCGGACCCAATAAAGTACATGATGGAGTCACCTGACTCGGGAAGAATGGCACGATGGCGCATCCTCATGAGTGAGCATGGCATCGCATATGTGAACCAAAATTCAATAAAGGGAAGCGCATAGCGATTTCTTGGCAAGTCGAACAACGGAGGAATACTCCTTTGAGATTTGATTTCCAGATGAAGACTTGATGTGCATTTCAGAAAAGAGGGTGAGTCATCAAAGAGAAATCATGGAAGATGAGCTTTGATGGTGCATCGAATGCATTGGGGCATGGGATCGTAATGCTTAGTGTTTTTAAGGGATCATTACCCGCCAACGCTAGATTGAATTTTTCTCACCAATAATATAGCGAGTATGAAGCTTGCATCATGGGACTTGTACTATCGAGAGGAAAATCAAAATCTTAGAGGTATAGGGACCGGCATTAGTCATTTACCAAACCGTGGAGATTGGGAAGTAAGGGATTCAAATTAGTCAAATATCGCGATCTCTGCAGAGTGATCAAGGAGTTCTATGAAGTGACTTTTATCTACTTTCCACGGAAGAGAACCAATTGGTGATGCTCCGCCACATTGGCTTCAATGTTTAGTAAAAGAGAAACCAAATAATGCCTATCCAAATGAGCATATATGAGACCCCGCATAATCGCTTTAGCATTGAGGAGGAGTCGGATGGACGCATGGTTCCGGATATCTTGGAGTATATTAAGAATCGAAAGTACCCGAGCAAGCAAACGAGAATGACAAAAGAACTCTCAGAGAATGGCAATTGATTTGTCCTTGACGGGATACCCTATACAAAATAGGAAAAGATCAAGTGCTCTCGAGATGCGTGGACGCTGCTGAAGCTAGAAAGATACTTGAAGAGGTTCATGAAGGAATTTGTGAACGATGCCGGTTTCACTACATGGCGTATTATGAGACTTGGTTGTTTTTGGTGATGATGGAAAGGGATTGCATTGGATACGCACGAAAGTGTCATAAATGTCAAATTTACGGTGATAAAATTCACGGCTCCTTCAACCCTTCATGTCATGACTTCTCGTGGCCTTTTTCTGTGGGCATGGATGTTATAGGCCAATCTCCAAAGGCGAATGGGCATCGATTCATCTTTGTGGTTATAGACTACTTCACAAAATGGGTAGAAGCCACTTCATTTGCTAATGACAAAGGTGCGATCAGAGGTTCTAAAAAATGAGATTATATGTCGATATAGTCTCAAAAAGAATCATTTCAGATAATGCTTTAAACCAACAACAAGATGATGAAAGAGGTATGTGAGCAATTTTAGATAAAGCATCATAATTCTTTACCCTACTCAAGATGAATGGAGCAGAAGGCCAACAAAAATATTAAGAGGATTATCGGAAGATGATCGAGACATATAAAGATTGGCCCAAAAGCTACCATTTGCTTTATACGCTGCATCAGACCTCTCAGACGGACATCTACGGAGCAACTCCTTTCTCCGGTGTACTAATGGAAGTTGTTTTGCCCATCGGTAGAAATCCCATCCCACGCGTCTTGATGGAGAGAAAGTTAGAAGAATCAGAGGATTCGAGCTCGATATGACCAGCTAAACCTTATTGAAGAGAAACACTTGAAGGCAATTTTTCATGGACAGATGTACGAGAAAAGAATAATCACGGCCCATGATAAAAGGTACGGCCAAGAGAATTTCATGAAGGAGCTTGTACTAAGAAATATCCTCCCAATACAAAAAGACTTTCGAGGAAAATGGTCACCAAATTGGGAAGGGCCACATGTAAAAAAGACATTCTGGAGGGACTCGATTCTTCTTGAGATGGATGGAAAGAATTATCTAATCCAATGAACTCAGATGTTGTGAAGAAATATGATGCCTAAAAAACAAAACAAGAAAAAAATCAATGAAAACCCGAAAAGCGCTCTTGATAAACAAAAAGATTAGGATGATGTAACACCTAACCCGATCCGCCACGGATTAGGGTTACTAGGCATTATCGAACAAGACACATTCAAGACAGTCATTTATCACATTTCATACACCAAAGAATAACGATACATTTATAACATTATCAAACTTGAATATCCTCAATTCACTTATTTTAAATTCAAATATATAAATGATAATTACAATTCAAATGAATCATACCTTACTAAGCATGTATCACAAATAAACACATTTCAAAATTCAAACTAATTCAATTTAAACATACATCAAAGCTCAATCGAACATATTCTATAATTAACAAATTGAACCAAACTTGTATACATCAGTCATATTAAGTTATATAATACTTTCAATATTTGATTTCCTAAATCCATCGATTAATGACATTTTCATAATTAAATCATATTCAAGCATATATCTTCAATTTTCATATACGTAAAATATGTCCGTATATAATTTCACTATCTAAATATCAAACATTACATTTCATATAATCATATGTACATAATGAAATCAATATGTATACAACTTAATGTCCAATCACATATAAAACATTAGTAACATTATATTATGGTCGTACATACCTTTGATGTCATTATATTATACACATATGACCATTTCAATGAAATCATTCAATCATAAACTATACACGCTCAATACAAATCAACTTATCCTTTAATCGACTAATCCAATAAATTTATAAAAGCTAAATTCAAACTTGTATTACTCACTTAACTATCATTACCGAATTTGTATGTATCTTATTCATAAATTTTAAGCTACTTTAAAATCTCAAATCAACGGCCTCAACTGTAGGTCATTTAATTTAACCGATCTCTATCCCTTGTTGGAATCCAATTGGCTTTTCCCACCTAGACATGCCAATTTGTTCGTGAGAATTAAACATGTGATTCATCATCTTCCCAATCAGTATGCCAAACAACTCCAACCCAATGTGCACTTTTGAATCGAATGAATCAACTTTAAGGAATGAATTTGTACTATCCCATATATCAGATAGAAAATGTCGTTGAGAGATTTTTGAGCGAATTTGTATCTCACGATTGTTTTGTTGGAGCAACTTGGCTAAAGTTAAAAAGAGTTTAATTAATCATGGAAAGAATTATGCTTGAAAATAAATGATAAATGGTTTAAATGAAATTGTGGAAAGTAGAAAGGAGAAAGGCCTTGAAGGAAATTAAACCAAAAGGTTGAAAGTGAAAGAAAAAATTGAAATAGCATAATATAGCAGGTAAGGAAAATATAGCACTGACGCAGGTAAGGAAAAAGAAGAAATAATTTATTAAATGCCAAAGGCCAAGTGTGTTCAATTGGCTGTAGCTACTAGGTATTTATATATACTTTTAGTGCTAAAATTTAGCTAAATTTTTCCTAAATATTATCACTAAATAATCCTAAATATTATCACTAAATGTTATTACTAAATAATTCAAATTTTAAAAATCAAATTTAAACTAGAATTTAAACTAATTACGTAATTCTAATAATATCAAAAATCATTCAATCTTTATCCAACCACTTTTAAAAAATCTTCAAAGCTTTAATTTTTATCAAGTCGATTTGAATTTTCAATCTTTCAATCAAGCCCTCCTTTTGTTTTTGTTCCATTTTAGGCTCTTTTGTAAGAGTTTGAATTCAACACATCAATTTCATTCGATAATAAAAATTTAAATTTAATAGTATTTTATCCGATAATTAGCTAAAAGTAAATACATTAAAATAGGAATTTATCTTTCTATCATGATGTTGCTATGGACATCGAAGGGATCAATATTTGATGCAGCAGATCGGACCAAAGCTAGATCGATTGCTTGAGTTTTTCCGAAGACGATCGGAACTTTGAATTTGGATGATTGATACAAAATGAGAAGATGAAAGACTTCTTTATGTGTTTTGATCATTTTGTATTTCTTCTCTTTCTTTTTCTTTATTTGGTATGTTCTTTATTGTTTTGTTAGTTTTGCTTGCCCTTCAAGGATGCGTTTGAGTTTGGTGTGTTTTGTTTTATTTTAATTCAAGAGGTGCCTTCATTTTCTAAAAAATTTAAAAGGGATGATTCTTCCAACATTTATTAGTGGGCCTAGAAATATTTAGATGCAATGACTTAGTACAACAACTTAAAAGTCGTTATATTATAAAACACCACAACGTGGGTAAAATAATTATGTAATATATTTATTATTTTGTTAAAATAAGAATATATTGATAATTTAACAACTAAATTGAAATTGAGTTATAGGTGACATTAATTTAATCAAAATTTTATATATAATAATATAAATATTAAAATTCTGAAAATTCAAAATATTGATAAACATTTCATAAATTTTGAAAAGAATAAAATAATTTTACCAATAAAAGAAAATCAAGACCCCAAGATATATAAGGCAAAGAACTTGGTTTTTGGGTGTAATCACTGAATTTTGTCCGGACAATTTTCGTGTTTTTTTAAAAATTGCATTTTGACCCTAACTTTTTGAAATTACATTTCAACCCTTAAACTTTCTTGAAATTGCATTTTAACCCTTGAACATTCCTAGAATTACATTTTGACCCTAAATTTTCCCAAAATTACACTTTGGCCCTAGAATTTTACTGCATTTGCAATCTGGTCCTTCTGGCAGTCGCCAGCGCAAGTTAGCACCTGCAACGGCGGCGGCCGACCTAGGCCCTCCTAGCCACCTGTAACCTGCAAAAAGGAAGAAAATTCAACATATAAGGGGTTTTCAACCCCAAAATTAAGAGGAGGAGGCAAAAAGAAAAAAACAAAACAAAACAAATTTTGAGCGAAAAAGAAAAAAGCAGCCCACCGCCGGCTGTCGCACCAGCACCGTCGTACCCATCGCCGACACCTAGCAAAGCAAACAAGAGCCAAAACAAAAAGAAAAGGCAAAGAAAAAGAGAAAAAAGCTTCGAAAAAAAGAAAAAAAAAAGAAGGAAAGGGAGGGAAAGGAGACCACCGTGCGCACCACCGCCGGCCGTCGCACCAGGAGGCGTCACCGACAACACAAAAGGGGCGCTGATCGTGAAAGAAAGAAAGAAATTAAGAAAAGAGAAGAAAGAAAGAAAGAAAGAAGAAAGGAAAGAAAAATTTTAATTCAGTCGGTCAAACTGACCTGACCTGAATCAACTGACGACCTGACCCAGCAGGCCATACCACCAGCAGCCCCAGGCCCAAAAAAAAAACAACAAAGCCCAAAAGAAAAAAACAAAAGGGTAGAAAAAAGAAAGGGAGCAGGCCAGCCCACCAAACAGCAGGCCCACTTTGCACAGCCCAGCGCTAGTAGTAGGCCACCAGCAACAGGCCCATCAGTGCCCAAGCCCAGAGGCAGCAGTCCAGAAAAAAAGAGAAAAAAAAAAAAGAAAAAGGAAAAACCAAACTTGTATTTTGACCTTTTCGTAATTTCAGATTTCATTTTTAATTTAATGCACGTATTTTATGCTATTCCGTTTAATATTATTGGTACTTATATGCACTTTTATATTTTTGTATTTATATTTTAATTTTATTTTATTTTAAATAATTTCAATAAATAAGGCAACGAATCGATTTAACACTAAGTCGTCGATTTCATCGCTATGTTGGGTGAATATTATCTTTGTGTTAAATACTGAGACTTCTTCTTAAAATTGAGAAACTTAAAAGTTCTCATGTTCCAAAAATTTACGTTTTTTTATTTTTTATATTTATGTTTTCTTAAATTTTTAAAAATTAATAAATAAGGCAAATCGATTTGACACTAATCCATTGATTTCATTGCTATGTTGAGTGAATATCATCGGTTCGTGTTAAATACGATACATCCTTTTAAAAAATTCTCGTGTTTCAAAATTTTCGTGTTTTCAAAAATTTTTGTTTCAAAAGTTTCGTTTCAAAAATTCTGCTTCAAAAATTTCCGTGTCTTCAAAAATATTGTGTTTCAAAATTATCGTTTTTAAAAAATTTTCTTATTTCAATCGGATCACGATTAAGTATTAAATTGAGCTCGATTTTTGAAAATTAAGACAACGAGCTTAACAAGATACCATTTTGGGCGCCGCAGAGTGCTAATACCTTTCTCGCACGTAACCGACTCCGAACTCTAATTTCACTGGATTTCGTGTAGACCTAAAATTACTCTTTTTAGAAAAGTTTAAGAATAAATTTTCTTTAAAAAGAGAATTTATTAGTTGTCCCGTCACACCTAGAAAAAAAGATCGATGGTGACTCCTCTTTGTAAAAAATCGAAACTTTATTTTCAAATTTTAAACAATCAATTCGATTAGCGCCTGTGACATAAAATTTTTAGGTCGCTACAACCATGCACTCCATCGGGATGCTGTTGTTGAGAGTCGAGTCTGTTAAACGCGTGTTGTCAAATTTTAAAATCCTTGCTCAAACTAATTTTTAATCGTGATCCTTGAATTTTATTTTAAAAAGTCATGCATCCTGCATCCGATTTTCAAATTAATATTTTTCTTCGCTTTATTTTTCTGCTTTTTCCTTAGCTTTAAGTTTTACAGCTTTTTAGTTTGTTTTTAGTAAAATAAAAATAAAAGGTTTGTGAGTTTTTCCACACACCATGCACTTGCATTCTTGCATAACATGAGCTTCTACCCTGCCCGTCCCTTAAATGGAAGTAACTTACGCCTTCGTGAGATAACTCTCCCTCCACACAAAGCTAGTGAAATACTTCAGTTACATATGACTTATGCTTTCGTGAGTTAACTCTGTCCCTCCACATAGGCATAAGTAAATGTAATCCTCGAATTGAGCTCTGAGAGCTCGTGATGGGTGATGACCGAGCTCGTATAACCTTAGTAGGTGACAATATGGGCAATTCAAGTACCTTTCTAGAACTGAAATCACATATAATGAACTGCATTGAGCCACCTAATTAGAGCCATCTGAACCTCTTACCTTTTACTTTTACATTTACACTTTTGCAAATAAATTGAGTCTGCTTAATAAATTAGGTCGGATAGATTGTCTGATGGTATGTAGGGTAGGTTTTGTAAAGCATGTTGGGCAAAAAATGTGGGTTTGTTCCACTAAATTGCATGATTGAATAGCTTAATTTGTTAAATTTTCCATAATCTTTATTTTTCTTTTTTCTTCTGCTTATATCTCTGTGATCTCTAACCGACGTTATTTGTTCTTCATTTTATTTTTCATCATGCATCATATGTATCTCATTAGAAATGTGTTGATTAGATATTGGTTGCAAAAACGGGTTTCTAATAGATGAGTCAATTACACAAGTAACCGAGAAGAATGTTGTAGTTCGAGACCGGTCTTTGAGAACCCAAAAGCAAAATGGGAGCAAAGGAAGGTTACATATCCGATCTTCTCGAAGGTGACTTCAATGCTCGTAATAACCTCAAGACTTGACTAGGATCCGGGGACAATGGGATTCGATACTAGGGTCATTACTTAAAAGTACGGACATAGCTCACTTGATCGTAATCAATGAAGACGAGCAGTTGATTCAAGCTATGGTTTGATTCGGGACCCACTTTTCGTTGTTTTACTTTCAATCAATAAGACATGACTCCAACCAGAAGAGTATGCCGCTTCGCATTGAGAATGTACAACTCAACAATATATATGTGAAGGAGCCTAAATCGATGACCTTCTGGAGTTAGTTCAGAATCATCCAGATGTTTTGAAAAGAGTAGATCTATTTGCCTTGGCCATTTACTTGACCGATCGCTTCCCAAAGGTTCTGGGCACGCTAGTTGCTAGTGGATTTTTCAAAAGGGCAAGGAATCAACCCCGTCCCAACCATATTGGCCGAGACTTTAGATCCCTAAATGCTTGTAGGAAGAAAAGGAAAGGCGTTTCATCGGACATGCGCCAACATTTAATGTTTGATTTTAGCCACTTTTGGAAAGTGGAGCACAACTTCCATATGTTCTCAAAACATTCGCCCGTGAAGAAGCACACCTTGAAAAAGATTGGCCAAAGGATACCACCGAACAAAGATCGGGTCTCGATTTTTCAAAACATTCGTGGTCAAGATATAACTTGAGGGCACATTGGATTCGTCCTTCTATTTTGTTATACAAATGTGAAAACCAAGACCGGTGCCTTTGCTAGGATTGTGGGGAGGAGTTGGATATGCTCCGCTGATGGTTCGTAGATAGTTTGTTTCGTGATAGTTTGTACCGAGCCATCATGGATTGGCACAATTGAGTTTGCCTTTATAGGTGAGGGTATATGAAAAGGATGCGAGATACCGGAATTCTTGGAGGAAAATCTACCTAATGGAATTGGATCTCTATATTGATACTATCAACGAGATTATGACATATGGAGGCAACAACGAGTGAAGAGTCGCCTAACCCTACCGATTGACGTTGCTTGCCGTAATCCATTCTCGGAGAAAATACCGTCGAGCTAGATTTGGCGAGACATGAATTTGAACGTGAAAAGTTAAAGCTACGAGATATTAGTTTCTTTAGGAGGAAAACTACCAGTTGAAGATTGATGTTCAAATCAAAACTAGAACCAAAAGGTTCAAAAGAAGTTGAGGTCACGAGAAAGGATTTAAGAGACCTTCATTTGGAAAATAAGAAATTAAGAGGCACTATAAGGAATAGTGGATTGGGTAAATCATCGCAGGATGGAAGGAAGAACTAAGCAACATTAAAGGGATGGAATTGGAAAGCCAAAGCAAAGGAGGAGGAAAGAGTCGCACGTTCTACGATAGAGTTGAGGAAGAAGAATGTTGAATAGGAAACTGGTCTCAGAATTAACGGCTAGTCGACGAGCATTAAAAGTTAAAAGAAAAAGTTTGAAGTCTAGAAAATCAAGCTCATCAAGAACATTTGGATGACCTCCAAAAGCTCTAGAAAAGAAAATGGTCAAGCATGATGTAGACATTCGGCCACGAAAGAGCCTCCAAGAAAAGGATATGCATCTCGACTTGATCAATGAAATTGTAAGGCGTCATAAATAGTACAATTATTTGATGAAGTCAAGCTCTTAGCCAATACCTCCAAGCCAAAGGTCAAGCATATCGGAGTTCCTAGAACGATAAAGAAACAAGGCGATGTGGCTAAGAAATTGTGTAATCATGTTAAACCAAGATGGCAAAACTTTTGTAATAGACTTTTGATTAATGAAATGCCCAAGTATGGGGCTATCTTGAAATCAACACCCATTTTGCATATATTTTCATAACTAATATTCATTATTCATTAGTCATTCATTCATTCATTCATTGCATGTACATATTATCCTAATTGCTCACTGCTAAAACCGTCTAATTCACAGCTTGTAACACTACGAAGTCTGAATCACGCCACTCTTATAGGACGCCGCCAAGAGCTAGAGCTATGGATGCCGAACTCAATGAAAGAATGAAAAGATGGAAAGAACCCAAAGAGAGTTGCAGAGCAATCGCCAAGTCAAGAAGAGGCGAGAGATTTGATGGTGAGATCTCGAGAGGAATCGTGAGCAAAGAGATCAAATGGCCAAAATGATGGAAATGATGATGGCCTTAGTCAAAGGAAAAGAACTATGTAGGCCCTATCGTAGGAAAGATCACCAAGAGCTAATCAAGATCCACTTTATCCCCGAGATTCACTCTACCTCATGTCCACGCAATACAAAGAGGATACCCCAAAGGGAACCTACATCCGGAACAACATCCCGCCCATCTACTCATCTAGGGAAAGGAATGTTTGTATCGAACTGGGCTAGTCCCCGATCCAATTGTTCCGACTTAGATGATCCTGTAGAAATAGCAAGGCTGAAAATTGATGACAATAATGCTCGGGATAAGTATAGAACTCGGAAGAGAGGATCAAGTAGAAGGTGTGAAGTTTTTACTTTGAGTGCCAAAGAGCTTAGTTTGGCACTGATCCTTCTCACCCAAAATTTAAGGAGCAGATTTTGAGAAGTATGATGGAACAAGATGTCTAAAGGCGATCTTATCATGTTTTGCCGAAAGTTGACGGTTATGTGAACGATAATAAGTTATTGGTACACTACTTTCAAGATAATTTGGTTGGTTTTCCGATAGTACAATCAAAGAGAGAGAAGATCGATCATGGAAAGACTTAGCGCCAAGATCTTGTGAGTAATACAAGCATGTATTGGATATGGTGCCCATCAAATAACTTTGCAAATGATGGAAAAGAAGCCGACAGAGACTTTTAGGCAATATGCACAAAGATGGAGGGATATCTCTACCTGTAGAACCCCGCTAACTAAGACGGAGATAACGGTCCTCTTCATCAACACTGTGCCATTTTACGATAAGTTGGTAGGGAGCCAAGGACTTTTGAGATATTGTAATATCCGGGAGCTTATTGAAAACGTCGTCAAAAGTGGGAGAATGAAAGGTCCCGAGAGTTTGAAGAGGGTAGTACCCATGAAAAAGGAGGCGAAGCCCATATGGTTGGAATTGGGAGCCACAGATCTCCAATCCACCAAATTTCACCACGACCTCGTTATCACCCACCTACCAACTTTTATTTTCCTCCCCAAAGTCCTTACCATCACACCTCCTCTTCTTCTGCTTATGCCATGAATAACCAAAGACCATTCACTATGTTCCCACCAAATACTATGCCTACACAAAGCCAACCCAAAACGAATAAAGACCCCAAGACCCGATTCCGAAGACCTACCACACCAATTCTCGATTATATGGAGAATTATACCAAGTCGTTGGAAAAGTAATTAATATCCCACATTATATGGCACCCAAGCCCCCATACCAAGTGGTATGATCCTAACGCTAGTCTGTGTATCATGCCGGGAATCAGGACACTCTACGAAAATTGTTTGGCCTTTAAAAGGAGGGTTCAAGGTTTCATCGATGTTGGTATTTTACGATTCGATGGTGTTAGCAATGTGACGGAAATCCTCTTCCTAACCATACCGATGGGAATGTAAACGTAGTGACAAATGAAGACGATTGGCAAGCCAAAGGTTATGTTGCCAAAGTAAGGACACCTTTAGGAAGGTATGGAGATGATGATTGAAAATGGCTTGCTCGCCTGCCTAGTAAAATTCTCAAAGAAGAAAGTACAAAAGACCAAGGTTTCGTGATTTTCATGGCATCGAAGGGCATGACATCCAATCTTGTAAGGAATTTAGAAAATTACTTCAAGACATGATGGATAATAAGGAGGTCAAGGTCTTTGATAGGGTGGAGAGGGTGAGGAAGTAGAAATATGTGTCTCGATAATCAATTGATGGTTTTCCTTATAGCGCCTATAGACCTTTGGTGATTTATTACGAGGCAAAGAAGGAAGAAGTTAGTGAAGTTAAACCAAGTTTGATAATCAAGTACTGCGCCTTTCTCTTACAATGACAACAAGGCAGCCATGGAATTATGATGTCAATATCGTTGTACCGAGGTGAAAGGTCCAAGGTTGGAGTGAAGGTGTCAGAGTAGGACACTTTACTCGCAGGAAGATGTTATTCTCCCAAGACTGTTGAACCAAATAAGAAGGTCGCCCGAGCCAAAAGGAAAAATACCAATGTATGAGGTTGAGGATGATATTGAAATACCGGCGAAGAAGCTAAGAAGTGCAATGAATGAGGAGGAAGCACATGAGTTCTTAAAGTTTATTACATGTTGAATATAACGCTAGGAACAATTAAACAAGCGGTGTCGAATCTCTGGTACTATCTCTATTGTTAAACTTGGAGCCACATGAACGCCTTTGCTAAAGTGTTAAATCAAGCTTATGGCTAACAATGTATCCGTGGAAAAGCTTGATAGGTGGATAATAATTTGAATGGATAATTTCATCTCCTTTAGTGATGACGAAATAGCTAAATGGTAGGCGTTGTAAAAGCATTGCACATCACAACTAGTTGCAAGCGCCATATAGTACCAAATGTACTCATCGACAATGGATCCAGACTCAATGCTATGCCTTTGGCCATGCTTTCTAGGATGCCGCTTGATATGTCTTATCCGAGGCATTGTAATTCTATAGTAAGGGCATTTGATGGGACAATGCGAGAGGTCATGGAAAGATTCAAATTCTCTAGAGGTAGGGTCATGTGCATATGATATCGAGTTCTGTGTCATGGACATCACGCCTTCATACAATTGCCTCAGGAAGACCTTGGATCCATTCAGGGCGTTCCTTCATCTCTTCATCGAAAGTAAAGTTCATCATAGATAGATCGTTTGATTATTGTCGCTAGTGAGGAAGACATCGTCGATCTATCTCCGCCGATGCACCCTACATCGAAATAAGCGAAGATGTCAGAATGTTCTTTTCGTTCTTGGAATTTATCAATGCTACATTTGTTGTCAAGGAGTAATATTTCCACCCCAACCGCCGAGGAACACCAAGATGGGAATTAAGTTGATTGTGGAAAAGGAGCTTGAAGGGAAAGGTTTAGGAAAATATCAAAGGGATGGTTAGAGCTTTGAAACCAACGCACCACAAGGGTCGTATATTTATAGGTTCAAGCCGATTTACATCAAAGAAGAAAACAATTGCAAAAATCGAGAAAGAAGAATCATGAGAGCCTCAAACCGAATTAGAATGGGAGCCATATATCCTTTGTCAAGAACATTTACATCGCCAGGGTGATGTACCCGTGGCAAGACAATCCGCAAGTCACATTATTGATTGAAAAGGGTATTCAAAATCTTAGCCTAAATGCTATCGACAATGAGGATGATGCAATTGGGAATGCTTCGAATACGCCTCTTGTCCTCCGGATTTACTTTGAACAATTGACCGCTATGGAGCGCTTTTATAGTTTTAAGTCCCTTCAGAGTGCTCAGATATCAATGGCATGAACAATCCGATTTAAACTCAAATCGATTTTGAGAAGGCTGTTTGTTTAGGAGAATTGTCGATTAAAATGTTGAAGATTGTGTCTCCTCTAATACCCAAAATTTTTTTTATAAAGAAGATATGTTCTTTGATTTAATAAATAAGGAAATAAAGTGAAAAAAGGGGAAATTTTGGAGCTATGTTAACATTGGGAAGTATATTATGACATATTAGTTCAAGAAAGGATTAAATCGTAAAAGTGAGAAAAGTTTTGTTACCCAGAGTAAATACTCAAAATTTGAGGGGTTAAAGTGTAAATATGAAAATTTAAAGGACCAATGGTGTAAATATTTTAAGAGTGGAATGATCTAGAAACTAAGTAAAATGGATGGATTAGGACCAAATTGAAAAAGGTGAAGAATTTTGAGAGGCTAAATTGCAATTTTACCAAATAAAATGATGACTCAAGGATGAAATTTTAAAAGATTACAGATGGCAAAATGGTCAATTAGAGAGATAATTCTAGAAGGTAATGATGATGTTGGTGATATTTTTAATTAATTACTTAGATAAATGTTATTTAATTAATATTTTATTAAGATTTTAGTATTATTTTATTATTAAATGATTAATATAAAAGGAGGAAAGATGAAGAGAATTCATCATCTTTCCCATGCACCAACTTGAGAAGAAGAAGAAAGAAAGAAAGATTTATTTTCTTTACAATTTGGTCCTTTTACTAAAAATCCACCATTTTCACTTAGAATTCAAAGAAATTTCCATAACCACCAAGAGAGAAAATTGATAAGGAGACTATGGGAGCTAGAATATCAAGTTAGATTCAAGAAATAGAGGCTGGAGGAGAGAGAAAATCAAGCTAAAGATTGAAATCAATAGAGCAAGGTAAGAACATCAAGATTTCAATATATTTTTGAGTTTGATATTATTGAAAAATGAAATTGATGTTAATGTAGGATTTTATTATAAAAGGTTCTATGTTCTTGATATGTTAGTGAAGAAAAATAAGAGAAAGTGACGGAAATACTATAGAGAAAGGAATAAGGGTGTTATAAATTTAGTAATCAACATTTTGCACTAAAACAATTTTGGATAAACAGTAGGTTAAATTTGAAAAATCACCATAAATCATTGAAATCGAATTAGAGGATGATAAAATGTGGAATTAAATATTATTGAGTCTAGTTTCTCATAGAAGAAACGTGTAAGTAATAGAATTTTAAATCATGAGATATAATGAATTTTGTGAGACAAGGTCAGAATGAATTCGGTTTCTGCTGAATTTGGAAAATCATCAAAATTGAATAAAATAATTAGGGGTTAAAATTTACATGATTAAAATAATTAATGAGTCTATTTTTAATAGAAACAAATTATAACATCATCCGAATCTCGTACAATTAGATAATTAATTTTAGTGAAGAAGGGTCGAAACTGTCAAACAATAGAACAGGATGACTTTAAAGAATAAACTGTACTTATTGGCTAAAATAAAATTCTCAAAATTTTATGATAAGAAGTATGTGAGTCTAGTTTGGGGAAAATTAGAAGATCTTAATTTGGAGTTTCGAGCTCAAGATATGAATAATTTAGTGATTATTACTCAAGTGATGCTTTGAATGAATATATAAATAAATGGTGAAATTATAGATAATGTTACATATAAGCATGTTATATACATTAAGGATTTGGAATGGAGAGGAGGAGTAGGAAAATATATGATTATTCAACTAGCATGAGTTTTAAAAATGGCCAATTTAATTGCTTTAGGTTGGGGACTAAATTGAACAAAGGTGAAACTTTAAGGGTAAATTTGTAAAATGTCAAAAGTGACCAAATTGCATGAAATGAATTGTTTTATTATTTAAATTAGTAAATTGAATGAAATATTAATTTAAATCAAGATTGGGTGGAAATTTAGAAAAATAGAAATTTTCCAAAATGTCCTAATTTTGCTATTTTCAATTTAGCCTCGTAAGTTCGTATGAACTATATTTTGTATAATTTTAATAGAAGTGAATGCTATTTGATAATGAATATTATATATGTGTGTGTTTTATTATTGGAATTGAATTATTATTGGTAATAGGTATAATTATTATATGTTTTGAAATGATTATCTAAGCTCGATTGGGTTGAAAGCTTGTTGGAGATATATCAAATTATCCATTGGTTCTATTGGTAATTTTGGATGATTTGATTCTGGTTATAATGACTTCTATAAGTTAAATTGGTTAATGATAGCTCATAAATGTTTTGATTTTGATTGGTTATAAATATGAATGATTGATGAAATGAAATGTCTAAAATTAATTTGTAAACTCTTTAATGCTCTATAACCCTATTCGAGAAGGATGTGTTAGGGTCTTACATCGCCTCGACTTCATCGAGAATGGTAGAACAAGAAGAGAAACATATCCTACCCCATCAAGAACTGCTGAGGTAATGAACTTGGAGAAAAGAAACAAGAAGTGAAGATTGAGACTTCCATTTCATAAAACACCAAGCGGATTTAATCGTTTTCATGAGTACAAAGATGTGTTTGCCTGGTCTTATCATGATATGCCAGGTTAAACACATATATTGTGGTGCATAAGCTCCACCGAAACTGAATGCAAACCTGCTCAATGGCTAAGAAAGATGAGACCCAAATGTTGAAGATAAAAGAAGAAGTCAAGAAACAATTTTTACGTTGGCTTACTACAAGTCTCTAAATATCCAGAGGGTAGCTAACATAGTCCCCGCATCAAGAAATACGGCAAGGTGCGAATGTAGATTATCGTGATTTGAATCAAGCAAGCCCCAATGACAACTTTCATTTATCGCACATCGATACTTTGGTGGATAATACAACAAAGCATTCTTTGTTTTCCTTCATGGATGGTTTCGTGTTATAATCGATAAAGATGGCTCGAGGACATGGAGAAAACTACATTCATAACAAATGGGAACCTTCTACTATAAGGTAATGCTGCCTCGATTAAAGAATGTCAGCAACATATCAAAGAGCCATGGTGACATTGTTCCATGATATGATGCACAAAGAAATAGAAGTTTATGTCGATGATATGATTGTCAAATCTCGTGAAGAAATAGAGCATGTTGGGAATCTTAGGAAGTTGTTCGAAGATTAAGAAAGTTCAGTGAAGCTTAATCCACCAAATGTACATTTGGGGCTACTCGGAAACTGCTAGGTTCATTGTCGAGAGAGGTATCGAGGTTGATCCGCACAAGATAAAAGCTATACAAGAACCGCCTCACACACAAAAAGAAGTCGAGGATTTGTAGGAAGGTTGAATTACATCGCCGATTTATTGCTCAACTTACCAATAAGTGTGATCCAAATTTTCTACCTTCGAAAACATAATCCGAGAATGGAACAAGGAGTGCTAAGTGGCCTGACAAGATAAAATAGTATTTGTCTAATCCTCCTAGATTAGTATCGCCAACCCCGGAAACCCTTAATATTATACCGATCGTGTTTGAGAACTCAATGGGTTGTGTAACGATAACATGATGAGTCGGGAAAAGAGAAAGGTAATTTACTACCTCAAAAAGAAGTTCACAAAGTATGAGGCAAAGTACCCTTCAATTGAAAAATTTTGTTCGCATTGATTTGACGGCCGGTTCATAATACATGTTGTATCACACGACATGGTTAATTTCAAAATCGGACCCAATAAAGTACATGATGGAGTCACCTGACTCGGGAAGAATGGCACGATGGCGCATCCTCATGAGTGAGCATGGCATCGCATATGTGAACCAAAATTCAATAAAGGGAAGCGCATAGCGATTTCTTGGCAAGTCGAACAACGGAGGAATACTCCTTTGAGATTTGATTTCCAGATGAAGACTTGATGTGCATTTCAGAAAAGAGGGTGAGTCATCAAAGAGAAATCATGGAAGATGAGCTTTGATGGTGCATCGAATGCATTGGGGCATGGGATCGTAATGCTTAGTGTTTTTAAGGGATCATTACCCGCCAACGCTAGATTGAATTTTTCTCACCAATAATATAGCGAGTATGAAGCTTGCATCATGGGACTTGTACTATCGAGAGGAAAATCAAAATCTTAGAGGTATAGGGACCGGCATTAGTCATTTACCAAACCGTGGAGATTGGGAAGTAAGGGATTCAAATTAGTCAAATATCGCGATCTCTGCAGAGTGATCAAGGAGTTCTATGAAGTGACTTTTATCTACTTTCCACGGAAGAGAACCAATTGGTGATGCTCCGCCACATTGGCTTCAATGTTTAGTAAAAGAGAAACCAAATAATGCCTATCCAAATGAGCATATATGAGACCCCGCATAATCGCTTTAGCATTGAGGAGGAGTCGGATGGACGCATGGTTCCGGATATCTTGGAGTATATTAAGAATCGAAAGTACCCGAGCAAGCAAACGAGAATGACAAAAGAACTCTCAGAGAATGGCAATTGATTTGTCCTTGACGGGATACCCTATACAAAATAGGAAAAGATCAAGTGCTCTCGAGATGCGTGGACGCTGCTGAAGCTAGAAAGATACTTGAAGAGGTTCATGAAGGAATTTGTGAACGATGCCGGTTTCACTACATGGCGTATTATGAGACTTGGTTGTTTTTGGTGATGATGGAAAGGGATTGCATTGGATACGCACGAAAGTGTCATAAATGTCAAATTTACGGTGATAAAATTCACGGCTCCTTCAACCCTTCATGTCATGACTTCTCGTGGCCTTTTTCTGTGGGCATGGATGTTATAGGCCAATCTCCAAAGGCGAATGGGCATCGATTCATCTTTGTGGTTATAGACTACTTCACAAAATGGGTAGAAGCCACTTCATTTGCTAATGACAAAGGTGCGATCAGAGGTTCTAAAAAATGAGATTATATGTCGATATAGTCTCAAAAAGAATCATTTCAGATAATGCTTTAAACCAACAACAAGATGATGAAAGAGGTATGTGAGCAATTTTAGATAAAGCATCATAATTCTTTACCCTACTCAAGATGAATGGAGCAGAAGGCCAACAAAAATATTAAGAGGATTATCGGAAGATGATCGAGACATATAAAGATTGGCCCAAAAGCTACCATTTGCTTTATACGCTGCATCAGACCTCTCAGACGGACATCTACGGAGCAACTCCTTTCTCCGGTGTACTAATGGAAGTTGTTTTGCCCATCGGTAGAAATCCCATCCCACGCGTCTTGATGGAGAGAAAGTTAGAAGAATCAGAGGATTCGAGCTCGATATGACCAGCTAAACCTTATTGAAGAGAAACACTTGAAGGCAATTTTTCATGGACAGATGTACGAGAAAAGAATAATCACGGCCCATGATAAAAGGTACGGCCAAGAGAATTTCATGAAGGAGCTTGTACTAAGAAATATCCTCCCAATACAAAAAGACTTTCGAGGAAAATGGTCACCAAATTGGGAAGGGCCACATGTAAAAAAGACATTCTGGAGGGACTCGATTCTTCTTGAGATGGATGGAAAGAATTATCTAATCCAATGAACTCAGATGTTGTGAAGAAATATGATGCCTAAAAAACAAAACAAGAAAAAAATCAATGAAAACCCGAAAAGCGCTCTTGATAAACAAAAAGATTAGGATGATGTAACACCTAACCCGATCCGCCACGGATTAGGGTTACTAGGCATTATCGAACAAGACACATTCAAGACAGTCATTTATCACATTTCATACACCAAAGAATAACGATACATTTATAACATTATCAAACTTGAATATCCTCAATTCACTTATTTTAAATTCAAATATATAAATGATAATTACAATTCAAATGAATCATACCTTACTAAGCATGTATCACAAATAAACACATTTCAAAATTCAAACTAATTCAATTTAAACATACATCAAAGCTCAATCGAACATATTCTATAATTAACAAATTGAACCAAACTTGTATACATCAGTCATATTAAGTTATATAATACTTTCAATATTTGATTTCCTAAATCCATCGATTAATGACATTTTCATAATTAAATCATATTCAAGCATATATCTTCAATTTTCATATACGTAAAATATGTCCGTATATAATTTCACTATCTAAATATCAAACATTACATTTCATATAATCATATGTACATAATGAAATCAATATGTATACAACTTAATGTCCAATCACATATAAAACATTAGTAACATTATATTATGGTCGTACATACCTTTGATGTCATTATATTATACACATATGACCATTTCAATGAAATCATTCAATCATAAACTATACACGCTCAATACAAATCAACTTATCCTTTAATCGACTAATCCAATAAATTTATAAAAGCTAAATTCAAACTTGTATTACTCACTTAACTATCATTACCGAATTTGTATGTATCTTATTCATAAATTTTAAGCCTACTTTAAAATCATTTTATATATATCATTTAAAATACCAAAACATGCATATTTATCTATTACAAGTCGCACATATGAATACACCATTTTAGCCATATCCAAAAATCCATACAATTCATATAATTTTACAAATATAAAATCGAATATTAAGTCCACTTGCATAAGCAAATCGTACATTTATTAAATACTCCACATTCCTAATTTATTTCATAACAAATTGGCATCCATAAATAACCTCATAAATTGTACAAGATTTAGCCATTACCTAATCAAACCATATCGATTCAAATAATAAAATCATACATATCAATTCACATTTTCCAAACCTATATCCATACACCAATTTATAGCATAAAACACACTTCCAAAATAGGTCTAGATCATGACCAAATATACATATTCTTCCATACCGATAACCGTACATACATATGCACATTACTAGTTTCTTTCAAATCAATTTATTAATGCAAATATACTCTTACAAACCAAATTTAACGTCATTTCATCTATGATTTACTTAGCATTTCACCTATATGCCATAACCGAGTTCACTTAATTACTAAATTACATAACAATACCTTAACAAAGCATATCAAACAAGATTCACATATATCTACTTACAAATAAACCATAGCAAAACACCAAGACCAAAACCAAACATATCACACATATCATATATATATATCACATAACCAAGATTAATTAAGCTAGAATATCATTTACCTCATTACTGAAGCACATGACTAAAACACCATAACATATATATACCAAACTCACTTCACTTATATGCTTTAACTAAGCTCACCTATGCTGAATTATTTACCACCTTCTTAACAAAACATATCAAACATAATTCACATAAATAAATATGCCATAGCCGAAATACCAAAATCAACATATCTATCACTTGATCAAAAGCATAAAAATCATGCTTAACAAAATATATAAGCCATTTTCGCATGGCTCATGTTTACAACCAAAAATCAAACATATTAACTAGACTATACATGCCATAAGTTTAAATTCAAACTTAGTAAAATACCGAAAACAATCGATAGTGTGATAGAATTCTTTGACGATCCCGTTTAACCAACTTCCAAATCTATAAAATTGAAAGCAATTACACAGAAGCTATTAAAGCTTAGTAAGTCATAAGCAAATAAACATTTAATCATTTACGTAAATTAAGCTAGAAAATTAGTAATAAACCATTATAATTTCACATATAATTCAATTTATCAACTTATATATAAAACTTATATAATTTGTAATAACTTCCCTTTTACCGAATAATCAATTGAACATTAATATAACCAATCATCACTTTCCTTAATGCACATATACATCAAAGGTCGAATACATATATATTCAAATGTGCAATCACATAATTCATATTTCACATAACTTCATATCATCAATTCAAGTATACAACTTACCTTATTTTCAAATAGGTAATCAACTATCACATACCGGTCACTTAGCCCGATTTATACATTCGTACACAACTTATCTTTGACCGTTGAACCATTCGAATAAAAAGGATACTCGGATAGTCGGAAGACTCGTACAATGCCAACGTCCCCAAACGTGGTCTTACATGTAATCACATATCGATGCCTATGTCCCAGCATGGTCTTATACAAATCAAATACGATGCCAATGTCCCGGACATGGTCTTACACATAAACACAAGTCGATGCCAACGTCCCAGACGTGGTCTTTCATGAAAACACGATCGAAATCCTATGTCATGACATATGTATCCTAACTACTCCTAAGGCTCATACGGGCTTTCAGACGTCAGAACTTCAATAAACGAATTCATAAACATAGTGCCAAGCTTGTACACATTCGGCTAATACATATATTTATTCACATAAATTAACATCGTCTATTTGCTTATAAACTTACCTCAATATCGATGACGGAATAGACGACTTTTCGATTATTTTTGTTTTCCCGATCCAAATCGTTTTGTTGGTTCATGATCTAAACTTATTCAAATTAAACTTATTTAAACATAATTCCATTCAATTTAATCCAAAACACATAAATGAGAAATTTACCATTTTGCCCTAACATTTTACACTTTTTACAATTTAGTCCCTATTACATAAAACACCAAATACACAAAATTTCATAATACCCATGCTTGGCGAATATCACTCTAGCTCATCTAAGTCCATACATTTCATTTATTTCACATTTTAGTCCCTCAAAATTTATTTTCACAATTTAGTCCAATTTACTCAAATTCATAAAAATCCAAAGACAAAACATGATAATTTAACACATATATTTTATATTTCATCATCAAACAGCAAAAATCTCAAACATTCATCAATGGCACATTTCAAAATCACCATCAGTTCACAAAATTAAGGCATGGGTTTTGAAGAACACGAACAACGATCTCAAAACATAAAATTATCAAAAACTAAAGTAAAACATACCTTGAATCAAGCTAGATAATGCCGAAACCTAAAGAAAACATGGATGGTTTCTTTATTTTCTCCATTCGCCAACAAAGATGAAAATAGCCATATTTTATGTTTTATTTTATTATAACTTAATTTATTAACTAAGTTACAAAATTAACCTTTTAGTAATAAATATTTATAACATATAATATAAGGCTAATTTTGACCATTGCCACGACTAACATTAAAATGGCCTAATTGCCACATAAAACCTCCATTTTATAAAGACAACAACAATTAAGCACTTTCATATTTAACCCTCAAATTTTTACTTTACGATTAAGCTATTTTCTCAAATTAAGCACACAAACAATAAAATTATTTCACGAAACTTTCACACATATAATTTCACACATATTTAACACAGAAAATAATATTAAAATATTTTTCAGACTCAAATTTTTGGTCCCAAAACTACTGTTCCGATTAGGGTCAAAATCATGCTGTTACAGATGAAAACCCGAAAGGGCGTCCTAATGAAGCATATTCAGACTTAAGGAGCAAGACAACTTGAACGGGGAGTCGAATGGTGAGGTTACAATATTTGAAGCATTCTCAGAAGCTCGAAATCTTCTACACAGGAAGCCATGCTCGAAAAGATCCTTGACGAAGAAACATGGAGAATTTCATGCGTTGGATGTCTAGAACATTCATGGCCATTAAATTCACTTTCCTTTCTTTATGATGCTTTCTTTGAACTTTTCCTTGTCAATTTTATTTGTTTGTTGCTTTTGAAAAATTGAATGTGAGGTATTTCTTTCATGCCTACTTTGCCATTTTTGTCATGCATCTCGTGCTTGATTCATTTAAATGATAAATAGTAAGATGACATACTCTAAACAAAAGGAATGTTGAACATTACTTGGATGAGAATTTGACAAGTACAAGGGCCCCAAAGCAAGAACAAAGTTTAACAAGGCGGGAGGGTGATATCTGAAGAAATGTGGGTTACTCACCAAACTTGAAGATGAGTACAAAACTTGAGAGAAAAGTCAAAGATTGAAGCAATGAATGCAGTCTCTCACGAAAAAGGGGGCATGTGACAAACAGCCCAAGGTGCATGGCATGATCATGTAGGCATAAAAGCATTTAGAACAAACACGTGCATATCATGATAACATCATACATAACGTATACAGGTATCCCAGCAGAGAGAGGAATTTTGGGAGAAAGCTGCACAAAATCAATAAAAAGAAGGCTTTTAGTTTCACCCGATATTTTTTTGAAACCCTGTTTCTTTCAAGAATTAATTTTCAATTTTTGCAAAAATCAACTCATAATGCGAGAGGTGAGTTGAGCCTCGGGCGCACGCCGAGGTATTTTTTAAATTTCTGTTTTTCAAAAAAATCAACTCGTATTGCGAGAAGTGAGTTGAGCCTCGGACACATGCCGAGGTATTTCTTTTAAATTTCTGTTTTTCAAAAATCAACTCATATTACGAGAGGTGAGTTGAGCCTCGGACACATGCCGAGGTATTTCTTTTAAATTTCTATTTTTCAAAAATCAACTCATATTGCAAGAGGTGAGTTGAGCATCGGGTCACATCCTGAGGTATTTTTCAGTTTCTGTTTTTCAAAAAATCAACTCATATTATGAGAGGTGAGTTGAGCCTTGGGTCACATCCTGAGGTATTTTTCAGTTTCTATTTTTCAAAAAATCAACTTATATTGCGAGAGGTGAGTTGAGCCTCGGGTCACATGCCGAGGTATTTTTTTAATTTCTTTTCAAAATCAACGATATTGGAGAAGTGAGTTGAGCCTCGGACACATGCCGAGGTATTTCTTTTAAATTTGCTTTTCAAAAATCAACTCATATTACGAGAGGTGAGTTGAGCCTCGGGTGACATCCCGAGGTATTTTCATTGTTTTTCAAAAATCAACTCATATTGCGAGAAGTGAGTTGAGCCTCGGACAAATGCCGATGTATTTCTTTTAAATTTCTATTTTTCAAAATCAACTCATATTGAGAGATGAGTTGAGCCTCGAGTCACACGCCGAGGTATTTTTCAATTTCAGTTAAAAAAAGATCGCATGCCGAGCTTTTCTCGATTTCTATTTTTCAAATAAAAAGGAAATTTTGGACAAACGAACAAAATTCAGTGCTTTTAAGTCTTTGCTTTATCCCTGTTTCACAGCGATGAGCAAAAAGGGACAGTTGTAATCATTGAATTTTGTCCGGGACAAATTTCGTGTTTTTAAAAAAAATTGCATTTTGACCCCTAACTTTTTTAAAATTACATTTCAACCCCTAAACTTTCTTAAAATTGTATTTTAACCCTTGAACTTTCCTAGAATTACATTTTGACCCTAAAATTTCCCAAAATTACACTTTGGCCACATAATTTTATCAGATTTGAATCTGGTCCTTCGGAATCGCCACGAAGTTCAAGACTGAACGAGGCTACCGACCTAGGCCCTCCCTAGCCACCGTAACTTGCAAAAAGGAAGAAAATTCAACATATATAAGGGTTTTCAACCCCAAAATTAAGAGGAGGAGGCAAAAGAAAAAAATAAACAAATTTTTGAGCGAAAAAAGAAAAAAATAGCCCATCACGGCCATCGCACCAAGACCGCTATACCCACCGCAAAGACTCCCATCACCGACACCTCACAAAGCAAACAAGAGCCAAAAAAAGAAAAAGAAAAGGCAAAGAAAAAATTTCCAAGAAAAAAGAGAAAAAGCTTAAAAAGAAAAAAGAAAAGAAGGAAAGGGAGGGAAGAGGAGACCATCGTAGACCATCACCATGGCCGCACCGGAGGCCACCAGTAACACAAAAGGGGCCTGATCGTGAAAGAAAGAAAGAAAGAAGAAAGAAAGAAAGAAAGAAGAAGAAGAAAGAAGAAGGAAGAAGAAAGGAAAGAAAAAATTTAATTATGGGTCAAACTGACCCACCCATAGAGCCATACCACCAGCACCTCGTGCCCAAAAAAACAAAGAAAGCCCAAAAGAAAAAAACAAAAGGTAAAAAAAGGAGAGCCAACCCACCAAACAAAGAAGCCCACTTTGCATGCAACCAGAAGAGATGCCACCAAGAACAGCCCATCGCTGCCCAAGCCGAGGCGACCAGAGAAAAAAGAGGAAGAAAAAAAAGAAAAAAGAAAAAGGAAAAACCAAGCTCGATTTTGGACCTTTTCAGAATTTCAGATATTTCATTTTTAATTTAATGCACGATTTTTATGTTATTCCGTTTAATATTATTGGTACTTATATGCATTTTATATTTTTGTATTTATATTTTAATTTAATTTAATTTTATTTTAAATAATTTCAATAAATAAGGCTACGAAACGATTTAACACTAAGCCGTTGATTTCATCGCTATGTTAGGTGAATATAATCGGTTTGTGTTAAATACGAGACGCCCTTCTCAAAATTGAGAAACTTAAAAGTTCTTGTGTTCCAAAAATTTCCGTGTTTTTTTTTTATTTTTTTGTATTTATGTTTTCTTAAATTTTTTTAAAAAAATTAATAAATAAGGCAACAAATCGATTTGACACTAATCCGTTGATTTCATTGCTATGTTGAGTGAATATCATCGGTTCGTGTTAAATACGATACGTCCTTTTAAAAAAATTCTCGTGTTTCAAATTTTCGTGTTTTCAAAAATTTTTTGTGTTTCAAAAGTTTCGTGTTTCAAAAAATTCCTGTGTTTCAAAAATTTCCTTGTCTTCAAAAAATATTGTGTTTCAAAATTATCGAGTTTTAAAAAAAATTTCGTATTTCAATCGGATCACGATTAAGTATTAAATTGAGCTCGTATTTTTGAAAATTAAGACAACGCCTAACAAGATACCAATTTTGGGAGTCGCAAGGGTGCTAATACCTTCCTCAGCAGAATCCGACTCCCGAACTCTAATTTTCTCGGATTTCTACATATACCTAAAATTACCTCTTTTTAGAAAAGTTTAAGAATAAATTTTATTTTAAAAAGAATTTATTAGGTGTCCGGTCACACCTAAAAAAAGATCGGTGGCGACTCCTCTTTGTACAAAATCGAAACTTTATTTTCAAATTTTCAACAATCAATTTGACTAGCGCCCGTACATAAAATTTTTAGTTCACTACAGTGGGTATCAACTTTTCAAACCATTAAGACTCATTTACCATCTACCCATATAGCAAGTTTGATTTGCTTTCGATTGTTTTTTCGTGAAAATTACATTAATGCTAACAAAAGAAAAATAAATAAATAATGAGAAATATTCACCAACCGTATTTATTAAAGTGAAAGTTACAAGAAAAAAATGAATTCCATTAGACTATCGACTGATTTAGTTAAGGATATATAAATGTTGCTCATCTCTATGAAACAGCATCACCATCATCCTTTAATTATTAATACATGGAGCATTGATTCATTATCTTTGATCAAATAGGCCCCTGCTGTTACTTACTGTGTCTTGTTTTAGTCAAGATAAGGACAGAAGATTGAAATAGGTGGTTATAATTAAGTCATCCGAGTAAACGATATTTGGAAATATATACATGTACCGTGTAGTGCTGTGCATGTCCAACCTTCATCAATAATTGTGAGGCTCATGCAGATTCTTTTATCTGCCAGGAAAGAAGGCAGTCCAGCACCGATTACGAACACCTTGGAAAGGTTAGTCTTGTTATTATTGTAGCTTCATTTAGGCAAATTAAAGACTTAGTTTGATGAAAGTCGTTGACGTCAACAATACTTGGAAAATGGAAATCAATAATGACACAAGTTTGGTAGCTTTCGATTGGTTTCTTCGTGGAAACTATATTAATGCTGACAAAGAAAAGTTAAATTACATACGAGAAATGTTAATCAGTATCTCCCAGTTATTAAAGTGATACTTATTAAAAATAAATTAAGAATATATAACTACGACTCATCTTAACGACACAACATCGACATCGTCCCTTAATTATTATAATTAAATTTCATGATTATATGGAGCATTAATTTATATTGAACTATAAAGTTTAATAGAAAAAATTAAAAATAAATTTACTTAATACTTATTTATCTTGTATGACCACATCTTGTATCGTTGGAGTCGAAGGCAGGTAAGCATATGGCGAGTATTCCCCATGAAGTTTTGTGGAAATGGAACTTTGTGATCAGACGAAAATTTTTGAATTTAGATGATGGGAAAAATGGGTGCATACCAAAGTCTTAATGGCGTTGGCTCGTAAAAATATAAATTATTCCGAATACAAAAGGGATATATTATAGAAACAGAGTATCGTTATACAAAAAGGCATAAAATATTCCTAAAAAAACCATAGAATGAAAAACTCCCGAACAGTGGTGCCTAGTCTTCGTCAGCCATATACCCATCGCTTTAATTTTACACCTTGTAATTCACCCTAAGTCATATCAAACAATATGAAAAAAAATAGTAATTGCAATAGTCATGGTCATTGATCCTAGCATAGCAGACATCGACCCTTTTGTGTGGGGTACGTGATTTCTTGTTGCAATTTCTAAGCATTCACACTAAATTGGAAAAACAACAAGAATAAAAAGAAGGGTGACGAGATAAAGAGAACTGACAGTCTTTAAAGAAAAAGAAAAACATGGCTAGTGTGAACGAGTGTGCTAGGATGTACCTTGACTTTGTAAAAAAAAATATGCCAGTCAAATCTTAATTAAAATGATGACCAAGTGTGCTATGATGTAATTTCTATTTTGAGAGATTTCAATTTTAGTCTCAATGTTTTGTAACAATTGTATAAGTTCCTCAACTTACAAATTGTGTTATATGAATTTTGAAAATGATACATGTGTTTTATGAATTCATGAGTATGATTTATTGATGTTTGAAGTAAGTTCAGGAAGGAGTTCAAATGTTTTCAAGTATTCTTGAGCTCCATTTTGTGCTTGCATGTAAATGAGATGTTTTCGGGTGATTTTGGTGTGTTTTACTCTTGCTTTTAAGTTTCCTGCTTCAAATCTCTAGACATACATGTTTTTAGACTCAAATTTTGCTTCAAAGGTCTAAGGTTTGAGACTTGCACCCAAGTATCGAGATTCATAGTCCAAATCCTGAAATTTACAAACTAAGTCTCGATACTTTGTTAGCTAAGTCTCAAGACCTGCAACCCTGCACCCATACAAAGATAGTAACATTAAGTCATTTCAAATAATATGAAACAAAGATAGGAATTGCAATAGTCGTGGTCTTTCTTCCGACCAAACATCAACCCTTTGGTGTTGGGATCTCTAATTTCTTATTACAATTTCTAAGCATTCACACTATATTGAAAAACAAGAAAAAAAGGTGACAAAATAAAGAGTACTAAGAGTACTAGTACTCTTTAAAACAAAAGAAAGGCAACCTATATACTATAACCACAACTTTTGTCCATTTATCGAAAAATCATAAGTTTTTTCATTTTAATTTAATTCCAAAAAGAAAAGTAAAAGAAATTAAAAGATAAAATAAATTTTCCTCTAAAAATTCAAAAATTTCTTATAAAAATTCAAAGTAATTTCCTACAAAACCCCAAATACTTCCTTCTTACTGAAAAACCTAAAGCTAATTTTAATAAATGAAAAGAAAAAATAAATTGATTTTTCCACTAAAACTCTAGTTCTTCATATTAAAATCCAAATAATTCTCTGCAAAATCTTAAGTTTTCCTTCCTTTTATTGGGAAAAAATTGAAATTAATTCTAAAATTAAAAAGATAAAATGATTTTTCTAACCCGACATAAGTTAATTCTTAAAAAATATATTAAAAATTAAAAATATAAAATGAGTGACTAAAATGAAATTTTATTTAAGTTGGATGACTAAAATAATTCTATGTAATGTGATTAAAATGATAAAATATGTAACATCAATACTATATTACAAACTTTTTATTTTAGTACTAAAAATAAAATTTTATAAAAGTTGTGGAATTTGCCAAATTGATACATTGACTAATGACTTTTAACAGATTAAGTTATGATTTGCCTCAACCGTCACTTTAATTATATGACTGGGTCAACCATTGATGTGTTAAATTTCAAATTATTGGCCCCATCATCACTTTCCTATTCTTTTCTTTATTCATAAATTTCTAAGAGACATACGTACGAAGTCTTTTCTTCGCTTCTTTAATAGCTAATCTTGAATAGCACATCTTTAAAGAGAAAACTTCGAATATACGGCACTTACTTTTTCGAATGAATTATAAGCCTTACACAAATTTTCTCATCTTGGCTCTACTATTAAATTTTATTGTGGATACTACCTTAATTAGTGGTTAAGAGTTTTATTAGAATTAAGTGACTCGAATCATTATTTAAATAAAATATTGTAGTAAAATAAAATAAAAGTAAAATCTCTATAAAATTATACTTCTTTTATTTTATTTTAGAATAAGGTTTTTAAACATTATTAAACTCTATCTTTTGATATTGATTAGAATAAAGTGTTTTACTCCTATTAGAATATGGTTTTACAAGCCTATAAATAGACATAATCTACTCCTCTTGTAATTAATTAATTCGACATAGTGAATTTTTTCCTCTTCGCCCATGCTTTTTTTCCCAAAAGGGTTTTCACGTAAAATCAGATGTTCTTTATTTTTATTTCTATTTTTATTTTCTTTGCGATATATTTTCATTACCGATATTCTATTTTTATAAATTGGTATCGAGCTTCCGGTTGTTCATCTCAATCAAGGTAATGGCTTCTTTGAAGTACTGAAATTCGCTATTGGATCGCAACACCGATTCGTTGTGGGAGATAAAGATGCGGTAGTTCTTGCACGATGGACTTAGAAGAAGCTCGCTAGGGTAGATAAAATGCCTTCAACATTGACGGAGGAAGAAAAGAAGCGTAAGGATCGAAAGGCGTTAACTACGCTTACATATGCATTTGTCTAACAAAATTTTACAGGATGTGATAAATGAGAAGATCGTCATTGGATTATGGAAGAGATTGGAACAAATATGTATGTCGAAAACTCTAACTAGTAAGTCGATATGAAGCAACGTCTTTATGCTCATCGTTTGGAGGAAGGTGCGTCGTACCGAACACTTAAGTGTTTAAAGAAATTCTCTCAAATTTGGATGCCATGGAGGTTCAAGATGATAAGGAAAATCTAGGGTTGATTCTACTTTGTTCGTTGCCCGCCTTATTCAACCTTTAGAGATACAATTTTATATAACCACGAGTCTCTCACAGTTGATGAGGTTTATGATTCTTTAACCTCGTATGATAAGATGAAGCATCTTGTGGTTAAAACCGACTCTCAAAGAAAGGGTCTCATTGTTTGTGGGAGACAAGATCGGAATGTTGATGATGATCGTGGAAGGACACAGAACGGAATCTTTGGTAAATCTAAGAGTAGATCAAGTCTTCAAACGAGGTAAAACTTGTAACTTTTGCAAGAAGAATATACACATTAAATCTGAGTGCTATAAGCTACAGAACAAGATCAAAAGGAAGGCTGCGAATCAAAATGGAAAACAACCAGAAAATTCTGGTAAGACTGATGTTGTAGAAGACTATAGCGATAGTGAACTTCTAGTCGCTTCAGTCAACAATTTTAAAGTGAGTGAGGAGTGGATCCTTGATTCGAGTTGCACCTTCCACATGAGTCCCAATCGAGATTGGTTTACAACTTACGAAACAAAGGTTCAAGGTATTGTTTTGATGGGAAATAATGTTTCATGTAAAATTGCAGGTGTTGGAACAATTAAAGTTAAGATGTTTGATAGAGTTGTCAGAACACTTAGTGACGTACAACATGTTCCAAAATTAAAGAGAAATTTAATTTCATTGAGTACTCTTGATTCAAAAGGGTACAAATACACAGTTGAAAGTGGGGTTTTGAAGATTTCCAAAGGTTCCCTCGTTGTGATGAAAAGGCAGAGAAAGACTACTAAGTTATATATTTTGCAGGGTTCTATCAATCGGTGATGCATCGCCGATCCTCTTCCTTGTCGATGATGATATTACTAAACTTTGGCATATCGCCTAGGGCATATGAGTGAGAATGGCATGGTAGAATTGAATAAAGAGGACTTCTTAATGGGCAAGGAATTTGCAAACCGAAGTTCTGTGAGACCTGCATTTTGGGAAGCAAAATAGAGTTCGATTCACCAAAGGAATCCATAACACAAAGGAACGTTGGAGTATATCCATTCGATCTGGGGGCTATCCAGAGTGTTTTCGAGAGGTGGAGCTAATTATATGCTAACTTTCATGGATTATTTTTCCAGAAAAGTAATGTTGAAGTAGAAAAGCGATGTGTTTTCCGTATTTAAGTCCTGGAAAACTATGATTGGAAAATAGATGGGAAAACAAATAAAATACCTCCGCACAAAAAATGGCTTAGAGTTCTGTTCTGATGAGTTTAATAAACTGTGCAAGTTAGAAGGTATCATGAGACACTTGACAGTTCGTCATACTCCACAATAAAACAGCATTGCAGAATGAATGAATAGAACGATTATGGAGAAAGTTCGATGTATGTTGTCAAATGCCAACTTACCAAAGTCGTTTTGGGCCGAAGCAGCCTCTATCACATGTTTTTGATCAACCGATCTCCATCCGTGCCATTGAGAAAAAGACTCCACAAGAGGTATGGTCCGTAATCCTGCGACTATTCGATTTAAAGAGTTTTGGTTGTCCTACGTATGCTCATGTTGATAATAGAAAATTGGAACCGAGGTCTATTAAATGTGTTTTTCTTGGTTATAAAGTGGTGTAAAAAGGTATAAGTTATGGTGTCCGAAAATAGAAAAGTTGTGATTAGCGGAGATGGTTTTGATGAAACGCTATGCTACCTAACTTATCTCTTAAAGACTCTTCCAATAAAGAAAATCAAAGGCGGTGGAGCATCATATTAATACGAATCTACAATAAAGTTGACTACTAAAGCCAAGACAAAATTTAAAATAGAGTTGCTTCTTCAACACAATACTTTATCCCTAAAAATAGAACTAAAAGAGAAATTAAACCTCCAAAGAAGTACACCGAGGTGATCTAGTTGCTTACGCTTTAAATGTGGTAAGATATAGATGCGACCAAGAGCCATCTAATTATTCGAGGCGGTTAGTTGTGAAGACTAAAAAAGTGGATGTTTGCTATGCAAGAGAAGATGAAATCATTACACAAAAATAAAATAGGGATCTTGTGAAACTTCATAAAGGTAAAAAGGTTGTTCGTTATAAATGGGTGTTTAAGAAGAAAGAGGGACTCCAAGAGTTGAAGAACCCATATATAAAGCAATGCTTGTTGCAAAGGGTTACTGATCAAATTCTAGGAGTGGACTTCAGATGTGTTCTCTCCAGTTGTGAAGTATAGTTCGATTCGAGCTTTGCTTAGTATTGTGGTCATGCATGATTTGGAGCTTAAGCATTAGATATAAAACCGTATTTTGCATGGAGAACTTGATGATGATATTTACATGCAATGCCGAGGGTTTTACGTCTCGTAAAAAGAGGACTATTTTGCTTGTAAAAAGTCCCTTTACGCTTTGAAACAATCACCAAGACAAGTGGTATAAGAGGTTTGATTCCTTGATGACAGTTGTGTTTACTTTAAGAAAAACAAGAATGTTTCTTTTGTGTATCTACTCCTTTATGTTGATGACATGTTGATAGTAGTGAAAGATAAAGGAGAGATAAGAAAGGTCAAAGCCCAACTAAATGAAGAATTTGAGATGAAAGATTTGGGACCAGTAAAGAAGATACTTGGTGTGGAGATTCTCAGAGATAGAAAAGCAAGTAAATTGTACCTAAGTCGGAAGGGTACATTGAGAAAGTTCTTTGCAGATTCAATATGCAGAATGCTAAGCTCGTTATTACTCCTTTAGCAGCTCATTTTAGACTTTCATCGGCTTTGTCTCCACAATTAGATGATGGGATTGAGTACATGTCACATGTTCCATACTCTAGTGCAGTGGGATCTCTCATGTATGCCATGGTTTGTTCACGTCCAGATTTATCATATGCAGTTAGTGCAGTTAGTAGATACATGGTGAATCACGGTAAAGAACATTGGAAAGCAGTTCAGTGGGTTTTAATATACTTACGAGGTACTACTGATGTTTGCTTATAGTTTGGAAGAACTAGAGATGGAGTCATTGGGTATGTTGATGCTGATTTTGCTGGAGACCTCAATAGAAGAAAATCTCTCATAGGTTATGTCTTTACAATCGGAGGTTGTGCAATCAATTGGAAAGCCACTTTGCAAACTACCGCTTTGTCTACCATAAGTCGAGTACATGGCTATTATGAGGCTTGTAAAGAAGCTATTTGGTTGAAGGGACTCTTTAGTAAACTCAATGAAGACCTTCAAATCAATACAATGTTTTGTGAGAGTCAGAGTGCCATATTCCTTACAAAAGATCAAATGTTTCATGGGAGAACAAAACACATTGATGTTCGATATCATTTTGTTCATGATATTATTGCTCGTGGTGGTATTGTTGTGAGCAAAATTAGTACTCATGAAAATCTTGCGATATGATGACTAAGTCACTTCCTATAACCAAGTTTGAGCATTGCTTAGACTTGGTTGGTGTTCATTGTTGAAGATAAACCCTTGAGGGGTTTTATAGAAGAGGTGGAGAACTTGTTCGTTAAGAGTTCGATGAAGAACTTGTTCATTAAGAATTCGTGTTAAGGTGGAGATTGTTAGAATTAAGTGATCCAAATCCTTATCTAAATAAAATACTATGGTAAAATAAAATAAAAGTAAAATCCTATAGAATTATACTTCTTTTATTTTATTCTAGAATAAGGTTTTTAAACATTATTAAACTCCATCTATTTGATATTGATTAGAAAAAGTGTTTCACTCCTATTAGAATATAGTTTTACAAGCCTATAAATAGACATAGTCTACTCCTCTTGTATTTATTCGAATTCGACTTAGTGAATTTTCTTCTCCTCTACCCGTGGTTTTTCCCTAAAAGGTTTCCACGTAAAATCTGTGTTTTTATTTTATTTATATTTCTATTTTTTTGCGATATATTGTCATTATTGATTTTCTATTTTATAATAACATTTTAACTATTTACACTTATATATGTTTTAAGTGGATTCCTTTACCTTTTACAACATTTTTAATATGTATTTTATTTAACTTTATAAAATAATATAATATAAAATATTATGTAATATTTTGGGTGAATCTCTTTCGAGGTGATAAGTTGAAGTGCCAAATTTTAAATATCAAGTTTGGAACACCATCAAAGTGAGAAACATAAAATGAACAGGTGAATAACGTTGCATCCGTTCCTATTGTCATCCCTATTGAAATTTTACATGCAAACAACTATCTAAAATAGAGAATTACTTATAAGTGGGTGTTGCAATTTCTTTCAAAACTTCAAAACAAACTTTTACCCAAGTGCCAAATCCCATACCTTAAGTCTCCATTTATTTCACTGAAAATGACTTCAAAAATAATTTCTGAAAATGATTTACTTTTCTAGAAAAGCTAATATTTTCAAGTGTTTGGATGAATCTGTAAAATATTTTCGTTGTTTGGTAGATTTCTTTAAAATATTTCATAAAAGTTGTTTTCAATTAAAAAACATACATTTGAGATTTCTTATTTTTCATTATTTAATTGAATTTATTTTTATCTATAATTTTATATTTTACATTGTTTTTGCATACATTAAAAATATTATGTTAAATTCAAATTCATTACAACGTCATTTTTAATTACATAACTATTAAGTGAGCATTTTTTATTTAACAATGTGACATCAACAAAATTGACAAAAAAATTAACGATGTCAACAATTGGACTTTATTTTTAAATTTGAAAAGTAAAGGGACTAAATTCTTGAAAATAAAAGTACAAAGACTAAATTACAAATGTGAAGTGTACATAGACTTATGACATATTTTAACCTTTATACTACAAAACATTTATTATTAATATATTTATAATTGTAATAAATATTTATTATTAAAATATTAATATTGAATTTTTCAATAATATGTGAATAATATTATTTAAAATTATTATTTTAAAATTTATTATTAAAATAAAATTGAAATATTAAATAATTTATTAAAATAACAAATTATATTAATAATTTATTGTATGACTAAATATAAATAATTAATTATGTTTTTAATAATATTAAAAATATAATTTTTAAATTTTTAAAAATAAAATAAAATTTATTATCAATATAATAATATTAAGCTTGATTTAAGTTAATTTTTATAAAAAAATAAAATTATCTATAGATGAGCTCTTTTTCGGAAAATGATTTACGCTTTTCAAAAGGGTAAGTCATTTTACAATAAAAAGAACTTATTTTACCTTGACTTGTAAGTTATTTTCCGTAATAAACGCAGGAAAATACAGTAAAATATTTTCCGTAAAACCTTTTATATGTAAATAAATGGAGTCTAAAGTTGAAAAACTAAAAGGAAAAGAAAAGTGAAAAACTAAAGCAAGTTATCACGAAGAACATCCCCAATCAGAACATTCCACGAAAAGAAGATGCTATGGATGCAGAACATACATGCCAGCTTGTTCTTATAGCAGCTGAGGAACTTCATCTTTTCTTGGATTCCTTTTGGAAGTTACCTGGCGGATGAAAACAAAAATTGTCACTTTAATTTTACAAAATCATTGAGATTTACCTACTTATAATTAATTTAGCACGGAAATGAAGCACATTTATTTTAATGATATTCAAAGACTCACATAATAAAGATGGATTTGAAGGACTAATTTCTTTTCTTCTGAAACCAGCTTGAAAATTTATTTTGTAATTCTCTCTCGATCATTCTTACTAGCCACCGCAGTTTTCTTGTTGTGAATACAATATATGCCATGCTAATTCCTAGTATCATTCCACATCCATACCCCATCACCGCAACTTTCCAAATAAACGCTATTCCATTTCCATTACCTTCTTCATCTTGCACTGCTTCCGGTCTTTCATCATTGTTACATTCCTTTGACAATGGGAATCCACACAAACCCAAGTTCCCTATATAAGAGTCGTTCTCAAATGTACCAAATTGCTTGCCATGGGGGATTGGCCCTACAAGATTATTGTTTTGAAACCTCACCACTTCAAGAAATGTTAAATTTGTCAATTGAGAAGGAATTCTGCCACTCAACTTGTTAAATGAGAAATCTAACGATTCAAGTCCAATCAAATTCCGAATGATGTGGATAGGACCAGTTAGGTTGTTACGAGAGATTAAGTGCATGAAGCAAGCTAAGCTCTCCAACTACCTCGGAATTTTTCCATGGAATCCATTCATCGACAAATCTATAGTTGAGAGTATGGGCATACGTCTGTAATTGCAAACTTTAGCTCCAAGCCTTTTATTGTTACATTAGGTGGAACCGATAACTATCATTTTGATATTCAATTACTTCCTTGAGCCTTGAGATTTTGGAAGAACTTGGTTGGCAATAAGCTAGTGAAGTCATTATGAGAGTATTGGCAACCTACAATCTTTGACTTTTCAAAGATATTTGTGTCGAAAATTGGGCACCAAAATCTAAGCATTTAAGGCATAGATTTTGGGTTGAAATTTAGCTTGGGATAATTGCAATTTTGGTCCCTAATTGTATAGTGACTTTGCAAGTTGATCCTTGAGCTTCAATTATAAATAGGCCATGCCATTCTCTACTTAAGGCATTATTCTCTCTCCTTATTTGTAAAATTTCACTTGTATTTTGGAGTGAAATATAATTGATAGTGCCGAGGACGTAGGCAAAATTCTTTGAACCTCGTTAAAATTCTAGTGTTCTTTATTGTCTAGTCTACATATTTTGAGTGTGATTGTAGTGATTTATTGTGCTATTAAATTACGATAGAGGGATATTCTGCTAGGAAAGACTTGGTACTTAAGCGATCTTCGTGATCCACCTCTCTTCCGGAATTGAACTTAGTGTGATTTTTAGTACAATAATTTTACTTTTACACGCCCGCAACAATTGGTATCGAGCTAGATTCGTACTTGGGGAATACGACCGCTACGATACTATTTACGTGATACTGGTATTGTTCATCCACGGCACTATTCACGAGACAGATCTGCTTCACATACGTAGTTGGGATCGAGGAGAAGAATGGCGAGGCATCGTCATCAACAAAGACTACCGTGACCAATGCAAAATTTGAAGTAGAGAAATTTGATGGTACCAATAATTTTGGTATGTGGCAATGTGAGATCTGGATGTCTTATGTCGACAAGAGTTGGATATAGCTCTTGAAGAAAAACCGACAAGATGGATGACAAAGAGTGGGCCAAGATCAATAGATGACGTGTGGTACAATCCGCTGTGTTTGGCCAAAGAGCGTAAGTACTCGTCATGAGGGAGACATCTGAAGAAGTTGTGGGATACATGGAAGAAAATTTTCTAACGAAAAGTCTTGAAAATAGGCTTTATATGAAAAAAACTTTTTCGTTCACGATGCACCGGTATGTCGATGAATGACCATGTGAACTCATTCAATAAAATTTTAGCGACTTACTAAATTTGGATGAGAAGTTTGAAGATGAAGACAAGGCATTATTGTTGTTGAATTCTCTTCCCGATGAATATGATCATCTTACCACCACATTGCTTCATGGGAAGGATACGATCACATTTGATGCGATCTGCGGCTATGGCAGATCTCGAGACTCGAAAGAAAGATAAAAGAGATCACGAGATACAACTGCAGAAGTCTTAATAAGAAGAGGTCGTTCACACAAAGAACAAACCGGTAGAAGGGCAAGTCCAAAGGAGACCCGCCAAAGATGAATGTGCTTTTGTCGTGAGAAAGGGCATTGGAAAAAGAATTGTCCTAAGTTACAAAGGGCAAGGCTATTTCTAA
>NW_026291201.1:0-19441 GCF_025698545.1 Gossypium raimondii | reverse complement strand
ATATGTCATTATTGCAAACAAGTGAACTCAATCGGTTCAAAAGACAAATAACCATACATGATCGCACGCAATCAAACTCAACAGCATTTTCAACACGATCAATGTCAGAAATAGATTTATATGGGTTTTCATCTTGCGTAGTCAAAAAGTACCAAAGACGTTGGATTACAATTTCATTTGTTTACAGATTAGCATCGCAATTTGTACTAACTTTATTCTTGCATTCATCGTTCAAAACATACACTTCAAGGCTAACCAAAGGAAAACAATCATTTGTGTCAGGATACAAATATTTTTCAAAATCCACAACATCAATCAAACCGTTTGCACTAAGTTTGGAATGCCCAAGTTTCCCACGAAACGAGTCAACATAGCAAATTCCAGGTTTGAACTCACGATTTTGATCACTTATTCCATAGTGCAGTAAAAATTTCATTCTCACAGGCATGCTTATACAAAAGGATTTCGTGTAAAAATATAAAAGATTCACATAACCATGACAATTGAATAAATCAAACCTTTTATGTGGATACCTCCAATCTCGCACGTCCAAAATTTGCACAAGCTGAAATAATCCAATATTATCAACAAAATTTTCAACACGAATCACGTCAAATACACAACTCTTCATGCCTCCATTTAAAATAAAATTATCATCAAACAAAGAATGACAATTAGCCATGTCAAGACATGAAACCTTTTCAAAGACTAAATCATCATCAATATTATCACAAACATTCAAGTGGAATAATGGAGACTCACACGGCATAGATCCCTCACCTTTCTTACCTTTATGTGCCGGTGGACAAGGGTCTTCTATGCTCAAATTACCATAAGGCCTAATAACGAGGTCAAAGGCCAGGCAAATGCCTATGAAACTAAATGGAACCATTCAAAACTTCATTAGCAAGGCCTTAGATGCATACACAAAGGAAAAAGAAAATCAAGATTCATTTTCTTGTTTTCAAGAAAATCAAGAAACCGAATCTTGGTCCAATTTTGCTGTTTTGAGCGATTTCAAGAATCAAAAAAATCAAGATTTCAAATCTTGAAAATCTTGGCCCAAGAAACTGAATCTTGCTGCTAAAGCGCATTGGATCTCAGTTACGGGCATCAACGACCCAATTAAAGGAGAGAACGGATTACAAGCCGAACTTCTTGAAGATACGACCCAATAAGATATTCCAAGCCCAACCAAGAAGTTTAAATTAGACTTAGTTGAAAATTAGGCCAAATTGTCAAAGTGGCCCAATTTGTAAGATTTTAATTCTTTAAGTACTTAGTTTTAATTTTTAGATTTTATGAATAAATTCCTATGTAAAAATTCAGCCCAAGAGGCCCATTAAAAGCCTTGGCCAAATTTCCCTTGAAATTAATAATTAGGGTTTTTTTTTTAGTTTTCCTAGTAGGTTAAGGAAAATAGTTAAAAGGCCTATAATATGGCTTGGCCGGCCACCCTTAGCAATCAATTAGAATGAAATCAGATTTTTATTGAATGAGAATTCTCTTTGAGTTTCTCCAAGAATTTTCTCTTGAGTTTTCTTTAGAAGTAGTTTTAACAATCTTTTAGATTGTGGGAGCCATCTTCAGCCTTCTTCTTGCCATGGTTCTACATTGGAGGGTAGATTGGAGCCGATTGAAAGGAGTTGTGAAATCTTTCTTGATTTCAAGGCTTATTGGGACTTTCTTTATCTTTCTTGTTGTTTATTCCTCTTTAATTTTTTCTACTTGTGCCGAACTATTGGTTAACTTGTTTTATTGTTCTTGTTGTGCTTCAGCCATTCCAAACTTCAAGATCTGTTTTTACAACATTCTTTGGCATCAAGAAACGTCCTTTATTCATATTTTTCAGATTTTTTGCCGCCCAAGTATTCTATTTTCTATCTCGAATTGGGTTTCTTGATCTTTGAGGTTAATTTTCTATTTTCTGTTTCTGTTTCAGCCCAAGTGTTTATAGCTGTCGTTGGACTTTCCCGTGACTTGACAACTCGATCTTGGTCCACGCGCAACCCTCTATCACCTTCATTGTTGAAAACTCACTTTCACTCATCAATTCTCTTTCATTTTCAACAACACTCATTTCTTGCACACTTTCTTTTGCATTCTCACTCTTTTTTTCTTTTTCAATGTCTTTTTCTTTTTCTCTCATTTCTTTTTTTCTTTTCTCAATCTCATTTTGGATTTGTTCATTTTCTCGCATTAACTCTTCTTGCCTCTCTGTTTGTTTAATTTCTTTTTGTCTCGTACTTTCGCTGCAAGAAGAAGACAACATGAAAGATTCAGAATGACAAGCTTTCCGTTGAACATGAGTGGAAGAATCTTCATAAGAGTCACAATCAACTCTTCATGAATAACCTTCTGTGGGCGAATACTTGGATGCATACGGAACATGTTCACCTCTTAGTAAGTGTTTCTCCGTGTATGAATGCCTTGATGCATTTGAAGAGACATATCTACCTTTTCATTTGTCATCTCAGAAAGACTCAAAATCGATGTTTGTTTTACTTTGTCTTGAACTCATCAGCATATAAGACTCGCAATATGGATCTCTTCTTGAATATTCATGGGATGCTTGTCTTTGTGAGTGATAGGGAATTGCACGCGGACCAAGATCGAGTTGTCAAGTCACGGGAAACTCCTACGAAAACGCTAGACGTTTGGATCTGAAACGAAACAGAAAATTAAACTTAGAAACAACAGATCTGAAACGAAAACACCCAAACAATAAAGAATCAACCAAGCTTGAAAAAACTTATTAATAGCGTTGATTGGAAGCAAAGAAAACAAGATCTAACTTCGAAGAAGACTCCAACGCTGAATCTGACAAAGAAAACACCAAAACAGCAAGTTAAACTGAATAGAACAAGAAAACCAAATTGAAGTAGAACTAGGATTTGTGCGGCAAGAAAGAGGGAAATTATGAATCAAGAATGATTCTTGATGCCGAAGAATGGTGCCGAACAGTTGCTTGAAGATTGAAACATGAATTTCATGTAAAACCACATGAAATGATCAAGGAATGATTTAAAATTGTAATCAAAATTGTCAAATTTCATTTCCTTAATTAAAGACCAAGCATCAAACAAATTGTTCGCATAGAATTTAGAATGCTTGAGTTTCCCACAAAACAAACTAAAATAGAAAATTCCAGGTTTGAACACATGAGTTTGATTACTTACTCCAAGGTGTAGCAAAGGTTTCATTAAATCAAACCTGCCAAACCAAGAAAATTTATGCTTACAGAGAATCAAATAATCAAACTTCTTTACATTGATCAAAAGATTCAAGAATTTTTCACAAGGTAGTAATTGATTCACAAAATCATCACAATCAGACAAGTTCATCACTTTTCGTGAATAGCCATTTGATACGACCACGCCTTGGGCACATTTTTGGACCAGCTCCCTAAGCGTTGCTTGCAAATCCATGCGAGCTAAATTAGTTCAATTCCATCTCGTTGAGCTCTGTTTAGCTCGTTTCCAACTCCATGAGCTCGAATAAGCTCAAACTCAGCTTGGTTTAATTTATGCATTTATTAGTTGCTGGACTAAATTAAATAAAATAGTTTAATTAGTTAATTCAGCTCAAAATAATTGTTAGTATTTAACTGGTTTAAAATCTGGACATTTTAATTAAGTGTGTTAAAAATGTTCTATGTTAATGCATGTTTTTTTAATATGTCTTAGTTAGTACATAATTTAAAAGTGTTCAGCTCATTACATCCATTTAACGTGTCTTGCTGGCAATTTAATATGTCTTAGTTCAGCCGAATTAATGTACAGGTTTAAAATGTCTTAAGCTTGCTGCTGATTTTAATGTGTGTGTTTTAATGTCTCTTAAGCTATTTAAATTGTTGAATTTATTAGGTGCAGCTAGCTACATACATGAATGACATGAATGCAAGGTGAGCTGCTGATTGAAATGCCTAAGCAACTCTTCGTGCACATTAAGGGACAAGTGAGCTACTGGTTTCTTTTTCCCAAGCTGCCTCATCGTGTACTCCAACAGCCCCAAACATGTTCACACTTGCTGGAGGTTCCATTCACACTCATGACCAGTCGGTCACTTGCTTTCACACACAAAGGCTTCTCAATTTTTTGGTTCACACTTCATGGCTATTGAAGTGCCCTAAGCTGCTATTTAAAGTCCAAGACTAATCAGTTCTTCAAGGCAGCTCATTCAATCACTTTGACCGAACCTAATTAAGGCCATTCAGCTCATTTTAGCTCCTTATTCATTGACAACAATTTCAGCTGAATAAAGACACTCTAGAAGCTGCCCATTGACATTCTTCATGCTCAAGGGACGTTCTAGGAAGGTGCCAAGAAGTTTCATCTCATTAAGTTGTTGCATGTTGTCCATTTAGTTTTCCTAAGTGTCTATTCGGCTGGAACATTTGAAGCCTATAAATAGCTATTTTGTAAACCATCTGAAGGTTACTTAGTTACTTCACTTGATAAACTTTGATATTTAGGATTTTAAACTTTGTGAGTTTTATCCAACTCTCATTGTTCTTGGTGATTCGATCTGACTTATCTAGCATCACTAGTGGCGTCATCCAATCTCCGTTTTTGAACTTATCACTTTCAAGTGTGGCGTTCATCCATACCGTAGGTTCCTATCTCCCTAGATAGCAGGTCTTGGTTCTATCCAGCTATTCCACCTCCACCTTAAGAATTATAAGAATTTGGGTCCTAACTTTTGTTACAGGTTCGTTCTTGTTTTTAAGTTCCTTATCCATCTTTCTATCATTATATTTTATTTAATTTCCGTTGTTTAAACTATCTTCTTTGAAATATAAACCTCTTGTTAAACCAAAAACGAGAACTACTTAATTTGACGATCGGGCAATTTCTACGACTCAAATCAACATCGAGCCGGTTCGTATCACCGTTATCACGCAAAATCTTATGTAGTCTATGTTGATTTATTCGAACAACATGAACAGGGTTTTCAATTCATTATTTCTAGGGACAAAATCCTCTATTTCCTCGCATTCTTGGTCACGAAGCTAGAGGGTATGTATATGTCTAAATTGCTTAAGAGAGTGTCCAGTTACTAGACAAATATAACCTTGAAATTTCATGAAAATAGTTGATGATATGGATAGTAGTAATTCTTTGTTCAAATTTGGACGAATGGTTGTTGAAGACTGGACCAAATTTTCATGTGAACATGCTGTTGTTGTACACTATAGGGTTGTGGAAAGTGTAGGAGAGGGGGTGATGGATGTCCAACCGGGTGATCATGTTCTACCTATCTTCACCGGAGAATGCAAGGAGTGTCCCCATTGCTTATCAGAAGCAAGTAACATGTGTGATATCCTTAGAATCAACACTGAGAGGGGTGGAATGCTTCATGACGGGCATACTAGGTTTTCCAAAGATGGGAAGCCTATCTACCACTTTCTTGGCACCTCAACTTTTAGCGAATACACTGTTGTCCATGTCGGCCAGGTCGCTAAGATTAATCCAGAGGCTCCACTTGATAAAGTGTGTGTTCTTAGCTGCGGAATGTCGACAGGTCTGGACTTCACTAAAACTTTGCTTTTTTCTCCATTTTGGATATATATAAACACATGACTTAGCTCATCTTTGCTTACAGGTTTTGGTGCCACTGTGAATGTTGCTAAACCAAAAAAGGGTGGGTCTGTTGCAGTTTTTGGACTTGGTGCTGTAGGTCTTGTGGTAAGTTATTGTTGTTGCTTTTTTGTTATTATCCATTTGGCAACTATAAAAATAGAGTTGTACTTATTTCTATTTTGTGAAACCTAGGCTGCTGAAAGAGCAAGAGTTTGTGAGGCTTCTAGGATCATTGGTATTGATCTAAACCCCAACAGATTCGAAGAAGGTAGGTTTATTTTAATTGATATTTACATTAAACACTCAAAGATTGGTTATGTTTCAGATTAAACAAAGTTGCAAAATTAATCATTTTTCTTCTTGCGACCAAGAAATTTGGTTGTCTTGAGTTTGTGAACCCAAAAGATCACAATAAACCTGTTCAAGAGGTTGGATTCCTTGAAAACTCAATCCCATATACCTTACTGAACTTTGAGCATGTAAAATCATTAAAGATTCTGGCATGACCATATATTTAGTTAGGTCATCTTACATAATAAAACTTGCATTGTTGGAGTTGCTGAGTTTTCAAGCAGATAGATAATTTTGTTTCTTGTCGTTCTAAAAAATAGGTGATTGCGGAGATGACTGGAGGAGGAGTTGATTGCAGTATTGAATGTACGGGGAGCACCCAGGCCATGGTTTCTGCATTTGAATGTGTCCATGATGTAATTACCAGCACAAACTTCTCTTCATTCATAGACATTTTATTTTAATTCTGACTGAAATCCCTGAATGCCAGGGTTGGGGTGTTGCTGTGCTTGTGGGTGTGCCGAGCAGAGATGATTCATTCAAAACCCATCCAATACATTTCCTGAATGAGAGGACACTTAGGGGTACTTTCTTCGGCAACTACAAACCTCGATCTGATATCCCTGGTGTTGTGGAGAAGTATATGAAAAAGGTGACTCCCATTTCAACATTTTTTTATGAATGGAAGTAAAAAAAAGAGAGTAAGATTGTAAAATGTTGATGTTGCAGGAGTTGGAGCTAGATAAATTCATCACTCACTCTGTCCCATTCTTGGATATCAACAAGGCGTTCGAGTACATGCTGCGAGGGGAGGGTTTACGATGCATGATTCGTATGGATGCTTAGGGAACCACTTGGATTAATTCAACCACACTTTTTTATTTACCTTTTACACTCTATGCAGAGTGATTGCACTAAATAAATAAATATATAATTAATTCTACATGGATTTATAATTGACACTTCTTAGATACTTAAATATTGTGTGTGTGCGTGTGTGTGTTTTCGTTCTCTCTTAGATTGGGATTGCTTTGAGATCTACTTGGTTTTGTGTTTCATCCTTGTATGGCTGCATGTTTTAATGTTGTTTGCAAGTCTTACAATTTTTAAGTAATTCAAATATGAATCGTCTTGAAGTAGGAAACAAAAAAAAGAGAGTGGGTAGCGTAAGAGCGGAACATGTATTTTTTATGTGGGTTAAAATATGTTTTCACTTATTGTATTTTTAGAGTAATTTTTTTAATTTTTAGTACTATTAAAATTATTTTATGAACTTTAAGTTCATTACAAAGATTTTTTTAATTATACTATTATTTAGTTTTTTTATTACAATTTTATTTTTTTAATTACATTATTAATAATTTTTATTTTAAAATGTTATTAACAAAGTTTTCTAAAAAAAATAATGGCAAATAGAATTGAAATTTTGAAATTTGAAAAACTAAATATTAAAATTTTAAAAATAAATTTATAAAGATAAAAATATTTTTTAGGTGTACTACATAAAGGAAAGTTGTTTAATCTCTATAAGATAACATATGTAAAAAATACAAAAATCTAAGCCTAATATAAATTGTACATACAAAATAAGTTAACATTCAAAGGTCAACAAATCGAATCTTGTGGAGAGTATACTAAGTATGAAACACGTCAACATTGCCTATTCAAAGGAAACAAAGCTGAAACCCCCATCAGTATAAGTTGGTATTCACCTATCACGGCAAAGTAGCTATCATGATGCATAGAGCCCCGTCATCCCTTGCAATAAACATGCTTTTGCTAGCCTATTCCACTGAGTGTAGGCAACTCTAAAAAACCACCATTGAATGGGTGGAAGACGAGTACAAAGACTCGACAAACCCCCCATATAGGAGGATGATACGCCCTCGCCTCGTTTTCGAATTGAGTCGTAGAGATTGCCCAATCGTGAATTAAGAGTAAATTGGAAGCTTTACAAAATAGGCTAGAAGAAAAGGATTATTTGGGCTCAAAAGAGTTTGTTGGTTTAAATCAGAAAATAATAAAAGCAATTTTGGCTAAGGATTCGGAAGCCGAACTAACACAATAGGAGTGTGTTAACCCATAACTTAGGTGAATGCTTAGGTTGGTAAGGTGTGGATGGATGGTTGGTTGAATGGATAGAAACTTCGACCCGCTATCAAAAAAAATGATAGGAACCTTAGTATGAATCGAGCATACACTTTTGGGATTAAAGTGATAAGTTCGGGTAGAAACAAAAATAAGTTTGACGCCACAAAGAAGTTTGATAAGTCTCACAAGTTTTTTGGAGAATAACGAGAGTTGAAAACAACCTCACAATTTAGCAAAGCTATCAAATTGTTCATTAACCTCCAAAATGTGAATTACATGGTCTATTTATAGGCTGGACTAAGGCAAATGAATAGCCTATTAATCGATTCTTATGCCTTAAGTTTCTATAGGAAACTTCCTAGAAATTTCCCAAAACATTGATGAACAAAATCTGAATCTTATCCTTCTAGAAGAGATGATTCGGCTGGCCCTTTAATGATGATAATTCACATTCAACTAATGTTTTAAAATAGCTTAATTGCTGCTATGGAGAAGAGAAATGGACAGCTTCAAAAATTATGCTTCTTTGGCTGAATATGAGTAGCCACCAAGTGAATTGGCTGCTGGAATTTATGAAGCACTCTTTGGCCATTGCTCTCCACGAAATTGACCCTTGGAGAAGCTCAAAATATCATCTTGAAGTCCATTGAGCTGCACGAAAAGTCAGCTGGAAACACAAGGTCGCTGCACTTTAAATGCCGTCCATGCATGTGCCCAAATACATGCTCCTTCTTTATGAGCTTCCTTTGCCATTAAGCTAGCTGAAAAACATCAAATAAATGTGGTTAAGACAAGTTTAATACTCATGAAATCAGCAATTGGACATATTAAAATTCTGCACATTAATTGGCTAAGACAAATTAATTAGCGACCACTAATAAATTTGTCTTAGTCAAGACACATTAAAACTTTGTAATTAAACTAAACACATTTAATTTATGACTTAATATGGACATATTAAAGGCATGTACTAATATAAAACATATTTAATAAGCTGAATTAAAATGTCTAGATTAAGACACATTTATTTAATTAAATGATTTGAGTGATTCTAAACTAACACAACTAATTAAATTTATTGAAAATAAATTTAATCAGCTCCTTGAACTAATTAAGTGCGAATTGAGCTGAATTAAGTGACACGAGCTAAAATCAGCTTGTAGGATGGTGCGAATCAAGCTAGTTGAGTTTGGGCGTTTTAGGTGCAATCAACCCATCACTCCACAATCGAGCAATATAGCTTGCTACGGCATCTTGGAACTTCTTGGCACGTGCTCGAGTGATTGGTCCCAAAGGCAACTCCATGGATTCGACACCTATCTTCATGGGCGAGCTCATATCATCCTCCTCTCTTGCGATTAGTCCTCGGCGTCACCTACATCAAAAGGAGAGAGATCAGCAACGTTAAAACTTGCACTCACTCCATACTCACCCGGTAGGTCAATCTTGTAAACATTATCATTAATCCGCTCTAACACTTGAAATGGGTCGTCTCCTCTTGATTGCAATTTGGATTTCATTTGTTCAGGAAATCGTTCTTTGCGCATGTGGATCCAAACCCAGTCACCGGGTTCGAATACAACTCGTTTGCGTCCCTCATTGGCTGCTCGAACATATTGTTTAGCCCTCCTCTCGATATTATCTTTGACCTTTTTGTGCAATTGTTTAACAAAGTCGGCCTTTCTTTTACCATCTACATGGACTAATTCATTAGCAGGCATAGGAACCAAGTCAAGAGGGGTAATGGGGTTAAAGCCATATACTACCTCAAAAGGAGAAAATCTCGTAGCGGAATGAACGGTTCGATTGTATGCGAACTCCACTTGAGGTAAACAATCTTCCCACATCTTCAAATTCTTTTGCAAAATAGCTCGAAGCAGAGTTGATAGCACACGGTTTACTACTTCGGTTTGGCCATCCGTTTGAGGGTGGCATGTCGTCGAAAATAGAAGTTTGGTGCCCAATTTCCCCCACAACGTCCTCCAAAAATGACTTAGAAACTTTGTGTCGCGATCGGAGACAATGGTTCGAGGGATTCCATGCAACCTAACAACTTCCTTGAAAAATAGATTAGCAACGTTAGTAGCATCATCAGTTTTATTACAAGGTATAAAATGGGCCATTTTCGAAAAACGATCTACAACAACAAATATTGAATCTTTTCCTCTTTTGGTTCTCGGAAGGCCTAGAACGAAGTCCATTGAAATGTCTACCCACGGAGCATCAGGGATAGGCAAAGGGGTGTATAAACCATGCGGTTGGATTCGTGACTTCGCCTTCTTACAAGTGATGCAACGTTCACATTTCCTTTGGACGTCGCGTTTCATTTTGGGCCAATAGAAATGTTCGTGCAAAATTGCTAGAGTTTTGGCAACCCCAAATTGACCCATAAGTCCACCACTATGGGCTTCTTCAACGAGCACGTTTCGCACAGAACTTTGAGGCACACAAAGCTTGCCTTCACGAAATAAATAGCCCTCATGCTGAAAGTACTTTTCACTAGCACCATGCGAACAAGACTCATAAATTTCACCAAAGTCAATATCAGATTTGTAAAGATCTTTGATAAATTCAAAACCAAGCAATTTAGAATCCATTAAATTGACAGGTGTATACCTTCGTGATAGGGTGTCGGCTACAACATTTTCCTTACCCTTTTAATACTTGATCACGTATGGAAACGACTCCAAATACTCTACCCACTTGGCATGACGTTTATTGAGCTTGGTTTGTCCCTTCAAATGCTTTAGAGCCTCGTGGTCCGAATGAATTATGAATTCCTTCGGCCATAAATAGTGTTGCCATGTTTCGAGAGCTCGGACCAACGCATATAATTCCTTATCATACGTTGGATAATTCAACGTAGCTCCATTAAGCTTTTCACTAAAGTATGCAATAGGCCGTCCATCTTGCATCAAAGCAGCGCCAATGCCGATACCTGAAGCGTCACACTCTATCTCGAATGTTTTGTTAAAATCAGGTAAAGAAAACAATGGTGCATTAGTTAGACATTCTTTAAGCTTATTAAAAGAATTTTCTTGTTCATCAGTGATGCGATCCGGCCTCGGTGATGAGAGTCGAGTCGTAGATGTGCCTGATGTGAATTGGAGTAATTTGAAAGCTTTACAAAATAGGGTAGAAGAAAAGGAATTATTTAGGCTCAAAAGAGTTTTGTTGGTTTAGGAAATGAAACATAAATCAATGGATGAAGTTTGGGCTAAGTATTCAAAGCCGAACTAACACAATAGGAGTGTGTTAACCCGTAACTTAGGAGAATGCTTAGGTTGGTAGGGTGTTGATGGAAGGTTTGTTAACTGGATAGAAACTTCGACCCGCTATCAATGATGATAGGAACCTCAGTATGAATCGAACGCCACACTTTCGGTATTAAAGTGATAAGTTCGGATAGAAAGACGGGTTGACGCCACAAGGGTTACTTGATAAGTCAGACGAGTCTTTGGAGAACAATGAGAGTTGAAAACAAACTCATAAAGTAATCAGATTTCATATAAGTTTCAAAAGTATATTGATACGGGGGTTGCGCGCGGACCAAGATCGAGTTGCCAAGTCACGGGAAACTCCTACGAAAAGCCTAAACAATCAGATCTGAAACGAAACAGAAAATTAAAAGATTAGAACTTTGAATTTCCAGATCTGAAATAAAATCCCCAAATCAGCAAAGAATCAAATTGAGAATAGAAATAAGTATTAATAAGATTCTTGAAACCCTAAAGGAGATTGGGATTCTGCCCAATTGAACACCAAGATAGTTTTCCCCAAATTTTGACAATTTGATTTCTCCCAAAAAGAGTATGGAAGAACCCTAGAAATTGGGGATTTTTTTGGGCTGATTCTTTAAGATAGAAAAAGGCTGAAAACACAATAAAAATAGAAAATAAATTAGATAAAGATTCAGCACAAGCAGAAATAAAGAAAGAATTGACAGCAAGAAATTAAAAGATAAGTCCTAAGAAGCCTTGAAATCCCGAAAGATCTCACAACTCCCTTCAAACGGCTCTAATCTCCCTTCCAAAGAATATCAATGGCAAGAAGAAGGTTGAAGATGGCTCCCACAATAAAAAAAGATTGTTAAAACAACTTCTAAAGAAAACTCAAGAGAAAATTCTTGGAGAACTCAAAGAGAATTTTCACTCAAATCAAATCTGAAATTTTCAATGTAATTGTAATGTAATGTAGGGTGGCTGGCCAAGCCATATAAATAGGCCTTTCAAATGTTTTCCTAATCTAATTAGAAAACTAAAACTAAAACTAAAAAACTCCTAATTATTTTAATATGGAAATTCGCCAAGGGTCTTTTATTTGGGACTCTTGGACCTGAATATAAAATTTAAACTAAGTAAAATAAATAAATAAATAAATAAAATAAAACTTTACAACTTGGGCCACTTTGACAATTTGGCACGATTTTCAACTAAGTATGGGTGGATTTCTTGATTGGGCTTGGAATCTTCTTATTGGGCCTTGCCCTCAAGAATTTGGGCTTGTGATCCATCTCCTACCGAAATTGAATCGTTGATGCTCGAACGGAGATCCAATGCGCTTTGGCTGCAAGATTTGGTTTTTGGACCAAGATTCCCAATATTTGAAATCTTGATTTTCCCTTTCTTTTGTGTACACATCTAAGGCCTTGCTAACAAACTCCTGGATGGTCCCATTTAGTTTGGAACGCATTTGTCGGGCCTTTGATCTCGTATCATTCCCCCCTTCCTCAAAAAGATTCGACCTCGAATCTGAAAAATCAAATGGGGACAAGTCAGCCACATTAAAAGTAGAACTTACATTGTACTCACCGGTAGATCAATTTTATAGGCATTATCGTTGATCCTCTCGAGTACTTGGAAGGCCCATCGCCCTTGGGTCCAACTTGGTCTTTCTTCTTGCAGAAATCGTCTGAGCTCGATTCAGATGATGTGACGAGTCGTATTATGTTCCCGATCGAATTTAGGTAGTGTCAATTTAGTTCAAATTCAATAAGATGAGTTATATTGGTTTTAAATGGTTTAGGAAGCAAAATGGGGATAAGTGGTTTCCAATGAAACAAGAACGAACCCTTATTAGCAAATAAGGACCCGGGCTTAAAGGTTTGAAAGAAAAGGAAAGAAATGGTAGATAAAACCGAGACCCTCTATTTAGCAAAATAGGAACCTTCGGTATAGTTGGAACGCCACACCTTATGGTGATAAGTTCGAAACAAAGTCAGATTGACGCCACTCGTAAAGATAAGTCAATTGAGCTTTGAAGAATAAAGAGAGTGAATTGCCTCACTAAAATGATATTTCATTCAAAAATTCGTCAAAAGTTCTTTTACAAGAAATTCAACAACTATTTATAGCCTTTCTACTAGTAACCGAATGGACAAATTCAAGACTTAGTTTCTAAGTAAACAATGAACTAAAATTCAGCATGAATGCAAAATTATTAGCCCATGTAGATTCGGCTGAATGAGAGCTCCAATGGTCATCTTCTAGATGGGCAAATGCACCTTGAACATCTTGGATGTGCATGAATAGGCTAGGTTCGGTCAATGAACATAATGGGGTCATTCATGAAGCAACTATTGCTGAAAAATTACCAGCATTAATTGGCAATTTGAACAGTCATTTAGAAGTGTGAACGGATGGTTTTGAAAGGCCATGAGGTGTGAACATGGCTGAACCGATCAGCCATAGTGTGAACAGCCTTTATACTTCCTTGAGAAGAGAATCGGCCAATCTTGAAAGGATGAAAAGCTTGGTCACTTTGGCGAATAGTTGCCTTGAAAAACTCCAAAATTAATCACTTTAATGCATTAAATCAATGCACATGCATCTTCAAATTCATTGAATCTCCATGCATGAATCGCCCAATTCATCTTCAAATTAATTTGCACCTAAAACACACATGAACTTAATTAATTTCAAGCAAATTCAATGAACTAAATTAAAGTATAATGTGAACATCCTAAATAACATTGAGACAACTTAAATATTAACAAATCATAACACATAAATTGGCTAGACAAATTTAAAACATGTAATAATTTAGACAAACTAAATGACATCAAGACATCTTTAATTTAACTAAATCAAGACATATTAAACACTTAAATTAATTAAGACATATTTAAAAGCTGTAATGAAACTTATTTAAATGTTTATTTAAATGGTCTAAATTCCAGCATCAAATTAATTAGCTAGAACGAAATTCAGCTTCAAAGAAGTTGAATATGTTCAGCTCGTTTTTAAACTCCTTGCTATCATTTTCCTCAACCCGTTCCACCATTGCTAAAATAGCATCTTTGAATTGTTTAGCTCTAGCTCGCGTTATTGGACCAATGGGCAGCTTGATGGCTTCTTGTTCGTTCTCCATTTGGTTCGTAGGCAAGCTCACATCATTCCCCTCCTCTTCAGAACGATTTGTCCTCAAATTGGAATCTGCATCAAACGGAGACAAATCAGAAACGTTAAAAGTCGCGCTAACATTATATTCACCAGGCAAGTCCAATTTATAGGAGTTATCGTTAATTCGCTCAAGGACTTGAAACGGTCCATCCCCTCTCGGAAGTAGTTTAGATCATCGTTGCATAGGAAATCTTTCCTTGCGCATATGCAACCACACCCAATCTCCTGGCTCGAACACAACTCGTTTACGACCTTTGTTAGCATGTTGTTCATAGTTCTTGGTCTTTGCCTCAATGTTGTCTCGAACTCGTTGGTGCAATTGCTTGACGAAATCAGCCTTACGCTTTCCATCTACATGCACAAATTGGTTAGAAGGCAATGGCATTAAATCAAGTGGTGTTAATGGATTGAAACCATAAACGATTTTAAAAGGAGAAAATTTAGTAGCTGAGTGAACAGCTCGATTATACGCAAACTCCACATGTGGTAGACATTCTTCCCAAGCCTTCAAATTTTTCCTAATGATAGCTCGAAGCAATGTAGACAAAATTCGATTGACCACTTCGGTTTGGCCGTCCGTTTGCGGATGGCAAGTGGTTGAAAACAGCAACTTCGTTCCAAGACGCCCCCATAGTGTCCTCCAAAAATGGCTAAGGAATTTTGCGTCTCGGTCGGACACGATCGTTCCAGGCATGCCATGCAACCTGACCACCTCTTTGAAAAATAAGTTAGCAATATTAACGGCATCATCAGTTTTATGACATGCTATAAAATGGGCCATTTTTGAGAACCTATCTACAACCACAAATATTGAATCTCGGCCATTCTTACTCCTTGGTAAACCTAGCACGAAATCCATTGAGATATTGGACCAAGGGGTTTCGGGAATGGGCAATGGTTTATACAACCCGTGGGGCTTTATTCGCGACTTAGCCCATTTGCACGCAATGCATCGATTACAAAATCATTCGACATCTCGTCGCATCTTAGGCCAAAAGAAATGTTCGTGGAGTGTAGCTAATGTCTTAGCGACACCAAAGTGCCCCATTAATCCTCCACTATGGGCTTCTTCGATCAACACTTCTCGTACGGAACCTTGGGGTATACAAAGCTTTCCTTCTCGGAATAAGTACCCATCATGTCGATAGTACTTCTCGTAGGCTCCCTTTGCACATAATCTTCGAGATAGTGCATCAGCCACTACGTTTTCCTTACCTTTCTTATATTTAATAACGTAGGGAAAAGATTCGAGAAATTCTACCCACTTAGCGTGCCGCTTATTCAACTTGTGTTGCCCCTTTAAATACTTCAAGGACTCATGATCGGTGTGTATGACGAATTCCTTGGGCCAAAGATAGTGTTGCCACGTTTCTAAGGCTCGGATCAACGAATAGAGCTCCTTGTCATATGTTGGATAGTTTAAGACATCACCATTGAGTTTCTCGCTAAAATAGGCAATAGGACGACCATCTTGCATCAACACGGCTCAATGCCTAAACACGATGCATCACATTCTAACTCGAAAGTTTTATCAAAGTTAGGCAAAGCTAATAACGGTGCATGAGTTAGACAATCTTTAATTTTCAAAAAGGATTTTTCTTGTTCCTCTCCCCAAATGAAGTTGGAATTCTTACGAATAACCCCAGTTAAAGGTACGGCTAAGGTGCTAAAATTTGGCATGAATCGACGGTAAAAACTTGCTAGTCCATGGAAACTTCGAACTTGGGAGACATTCGTTGGATGGGGCCATTCTTGGCTCGCCTTGATCTTCTCTTGATCGACTTCAAGACCCTCCGAGCTAACAACAAAACCTAAAAACACAACCTTGTTAGTGCAGAAATCACATTTCTTCAAATTAGCATACAAGGTTTCTTTTCTCAATACTTCCAAAACAGATTTTAAATGTAAAACATGTTCATCCAAATTTTTACTATAGATCAATATATCGTCGAAGTATACTACGCAAAATCTACCAATAAAAGGTCTTAAAACGTGATTCATAAGCCTCATGAATGTGCTTGGGGCGTTCGTTAAGCCAAATGGCATAACGAGCCATTCGTAAAGCCCATGCTTCGTTTTGATCGCAGTCTTCCACTCATCTCCCTCACGCATCCGTATTTGGTGATAACCGCTCTTAAGGTCGATTTTTGAAAATAAACTCGCGCCACTTAGTTCGTCAAGCATATCATCCAATCGTGGTATAGGATGACGATACTTGATAGTTATTTTGTTTATAGCACGACAGTCCACGCACATCCTCCACGTTCCATCCTTCTTCGGAACTAGTAAAACAGGCACGGCGCATGGACTAAGGCTTTCACGCACATAGCCCTTTTCAAGAAGTTTTACTTGCTTTTGTAATTCTTTCGTCTCTTCAAGATTGCTCCAGTAAGCAGGTCGGTTTGGAATTGCGGCTCCCGGCACAAGATCGATTTGGTGTTCAATTCCACGAATAGGTGGTAATCCACTCGGGATTTCTTCCGGGAATACGTCTTGAAATTCCTGCAACACAGACAAAACAGAAGAAGGCAATTTGTCATCAAATTCGTTAGTGCCAAGCAAGCTCTCCTTGTACAAAAGAACCAACAATGGTTGTTTCAATAACATCGATTTTCGAACTTCCCTCTCTTTTACAAACAAATTCTTTTTTTCACTCTCATCACTAATTTCTTTTTCTTTTGAATCACTCTCTCTTTTTTTATCACTCATCTTTTTGTTTTTCTTCTTTTCAATCTTTTGCTCTCTCTCATTTTCTTTTGATTTTTCAATTGAATTCCTCATTTTGAGCTGATCCTCGTAAACTTGTTTCGGTGATAACGGAGCTAGAGTCACCATTCGTCCCATATGTTTGAAAGAGAACCGATTGGTGTATCCATCATGGATTGCTCGCTTGTCGAATTGCCACGGGCGTCCCAAAAGAAGATGCCCCGCCTACATCGGTACAACATCACACAATACTTCATCTTGATATTTTCCAATTGTGAACGAGATAAGGACTTGCTTTGTTACCTTCAATTCTCCACCATCGTTAAGCCATTGGAGTTTATACGGATGGGGATGTTTGGTGGTGACCAATCCGAGTTTTTCCACCATCAACGTACTAGCCACATTTGTACAACTTCCCCATCGATTATCACGCAACAAATCTTACCTTGCACTTGACATCACGTATGGAAGATGTTTTCGCGTTGTTGATCATTTTCGACACCTTGCAAAGTAAGGCTTCTTTTCACAACCAAGATTTCTCCATTCTCGGCTTGTTCGATGTCTTCCTCTTCTTCGAGTTGTTCAAGAGCCTCGTTCTCTTGTTCACTTTCGGATTCAATTTCACCATCATCTCGAACAAACATCGCATTCCGGTTCGGGCATTGGCTTGCGATGTGGCCCCTTCCAAGACATTTGAAGCATTTGATGTCTCGGGATCTATTTGGTTGGGCATCCATCTTTCCTTTACTCGATTCGGCCATTGGTTTGTTGAATTTGGTAGCTCCACTTACTTCTTTATTTCGACTCGGCAAGTCTCGTTTGTTGGACCCTTGCCCCCACCTAGTCGTAGAAGAAGTATTAGGGAAAGAACGGAACGTAACTTTTCTCTTTAATTGTTTTTCAACCTTTATGGCTATATGGACCATATCAATGACCTCGACATAATGGTGTAGCTCCACAATATTTGCAAAATCTCGATTAAGGCCAGCGAGAAATCGAGCCATGGTGGCTTCTCGATCTTCCTCCACATCGGCGCGGATCATGGCCACTTCCATTTCCTTGTAGTAATCCTCCACGCTTCGTTGGCCTTGAGTTAAGCTTTGGAGCTTTGGATACAACTCCCGGTGATAGTAAGCAGGAATGAATCGCTTTCTCATTATGGCTTTCATTTCCGCCCATGTAGACACGGGACGTTCGCCATTACGTCTTCGGCTCATCGTGAGTTGATCCCACCATATTATGGCATAGTCGGAGAATTCTATAGCAGTTAACTTCACCTTCTTGCTTTCCGAGTAATTGTGGCACTCGAAAACTAACTCCACCTTCTTCTCCCATTCAAGATAGGCCTCGGGATCTGACCTTCCTTGAAAAGCAGGAATTGCCATTTTAATGTTCTTTAAATCATCATCAGTCCTCTCTCGATCTCTTGGTCCCCGTGCTCGTTGGCCTTGTCGCCTTGCACTTTGTCGTGAAGCTCGATCACTTTCAACGTCACTTACTTCATGTGCTTCACGGATCAGTATTTCACGCATTGAACCCCGTGGAATGCATATCCTGTTTTCTTTGAAAAGATATCCTTCATGCCTGTAGAATTTTCCATCTGCACCTTTCTCACAAGCATTATACTTATCGCAAAAATCATGATCATCAGAGTATAATTCTCGAATATATGCAAATCCAATCAAATATGAATCAAGATAACTCAATAGTACATATCTGCGTGATAATGCATCAGCAACGACATTATCTTTCCCTTTTTTGTATCGAATGACATAAGGAAAAGATTCTAAGAATTCAACCCATTTAGCATGTCATTTGTTCAATTTATGCTGACCTGTGATATATCGTAAAGCCTCGTGGTCAGTGTGGATCACAAACTCCTTAGGCAACAAGTAATGCTGCCATGTCTCCAATGCCCGAATCAGTGCATACATCTCTTTATCATAAACTGGATAATTCAATGTTGCTCCACTCAGTTTCTCGCTAAAATATGCAACAGGCCTCTTTTCCTGTATTAAAAATGCGCCTATACCAACTCTAGAAGCATCACATTCAATTTCAAAAGTTTTATCAAAGTCAGGTAAGGCTAACACTGGTGCTTTTGTCAAACAATCCTTAATTTTTAGAAAGGCATCTTCTTGTTCTTTATCCCACAAGAAACTGGAATTCTTTTTAATAATTCTGGTTAAGGGTGCGGTAATAGAACTGAAGTTAGGAACAAACCGTCGATAAAAACTAGCTAAACCATGAAATGATCTAACCTGAGTAATCGATGTCGGTCGTGGCCTGATAGGAGTCACAAAAGCCCAAATTCTTGAAGGCAAGGCCCAATAAGAAGATTCCTAGCCCAATCAAGAAATCCACCCATAC
>NW_026291200.1:0-18240 GCF_025698545.1 Gossypium raimondii | reverse complement strand
CATCCTAAATAACATTGAGACAACTTAAATATTAACAAATCATAACACAAATAAATTTAGACAAATTTAAAACATGTAATAATTTAGACAAACTAAATGACATCAAGACATCTTTAATTTAACTAAATCAAGACATAAATTATCCTATCTTTGAATACCTTAAAAGACTTTCGCTACTTCTTAACTAAATCTACTCTTTAAACGAGTTGAACAAACTCCTCGTCACGATCGGGCAACTTAGTGAATTTGACTCATCATCAACGAGCCGGTCATGTCACCGTCCATTGACGCCTCTATGCATAAGAATCTTCGAGGAAGCTACTTGAAATTTCCTGAACTTTCACTCATTAAAAGTGAAATCAAATGTCTATCTAGCCTTAGATTTTACTATAAATAATGTATTATTTGTTGGTTGTTCGAATTTTGAAACTTTGAATGAATTATTGTCATTTTGTGAGATTTCTTTCTCAAATTTCATTCAAGACTTAGCTTAACTTATCGCTAGTTAGTGGTGTCATCCTATTTTTATTTCTAACTTATCACTCGTGTAGTTTGGCATTCACCAAACCATACACCTTTTGTTCTTACCTTGTTAGGTAACGGGTCAAGGATCCTCTTTAACACCAAATCACCTTAAGAGTCCTATAAGTTTGTACACTCGCTTATAGTGTTGGTTCACTCTTGACCCTTAAGCCCATTTCATTCCATCATCCCACAAACCAATCTCTTTCTTTGATTTCCTTGTTATGAACCTATATCATTTTATACTTAACTCTTTTGAGCCTATCTTTGTTACCATACTTTACACTTAGCCTAATTCCAACGATACTTCAAAATCGAACGATACTTCTTCATCTAACAATCGGGCACATAAGTGATTCGTAAAACTCTACAAAGCCATGTTCGCATCAAAGAACCCTTGGTCGGCCACCTTAGAGAGCCATCAGCAAAGAAGCAAAGCAAAGGAACAAAGGAGGCGTCAGTCAAAGTATTGGGTGATAGCCACTTTGAATTGGGTTTAATCTTCCTTTTCTTTAATTTAATATAAAGATGTTTGCTATGTGTTCTTTGTTCTTGTTTACAAAATGTTATATTAATTTTATTTAAGCTAGGATGATTGCTTTGATTAAATAATATTTATTTGATTCATGCTTATAATGTTTGTGCCTCAATCGATCATGTTTTCAAATAAAATCAAGTCGTATTTTGTTCATACGTGATTGAAATGCACCGAATTATGAGCGATCTTGACCAGACGATGGCTAATGGTGATACGCCCTCGGAATGGCCATTGTTTCACTACAAGTAGGCTCGTCTGCTTTACAAGTGGACGTAGCTCAATTATATTTTGTGGAGCTTCATTTAGCTCATTTCATTTAATTTTAGCTCAATATCTTTAAGACCTTTATTATAGTAGCTGAAATAATTATTTGCGCCATTTAATTAGTTTATTACACTCAATTAATTTTAGTTGTTTGCATAATTTAAAATCGGACAAATTTAATTTTTGCATCTTAATTGAGTTATTTTTACATGTCATTAATTTGTCTTAATTTTACAGCTTATTAATATGTTTTATGCATTTTAATGAGTCAAATTTCATTACATGTTTTAATGTGACTTGTCCAAACTAAATTATATGTGCAGATTTTAGTGTTAATTTAATGTGTCTAAACATGTATTTGATTTAATTGATGAATGTTGCTGTAGGTACATTACCCATGAACGTCCTTGGTGCATGAAAGGTATTAAAGAAGGTACATGAAGGACGGCACATGCATGAATGGGAAAATGAAGTTGGCTGCTGTTTGAAGTTTCCTAGGTGACCATTCAATAATTTATTGCTTACATTGCTGGATACATCATGGCTGTTCGGTTCAAGGTGTTCATATTCAAGGACTCTTCAAAACTTGGTTTTCACACTCAAAGTGACTATTTGGCATCTCCTTAATTGCTGGCAATTTTTCAGAATGGTTGCCAATTAAATGAGCTCCTTTAGCACATCAACTCAATGTAGCTGCTGCCATTTATTCACTCAAGTTCCAAGTTCAATTATCCATCTAGAAGGTGACTATTGAGCTCCAAGTTCACGAATCTAGCTAGTCCATTTAAGTGATTCATTTGCTTAATTTTAAGTAATGTAAGTGACCATTCGCTAGCTTAGGTGATTATTATAAATAGCTGAATTTTCACTTTGTAAAGGACTTTTGAACCTTTAATTAATTGCTGTCAAAATTTAGAGAGGAATCTTCTTAAATTTCTTCCAAAACTTCTGACTTATCTAAGTAGTTAGTGGCGCAACCGCTTTTGTTCAATTGAACTTATCACGCTTACGTGTGGCATTCAACCCAAATTATACCAAGGTTCCTATCTGATCTAGATAGTGGTCGAGGTTTGTCTTAGTTTTTAAAATCAACTTTAGAACCTATAAGTCTCGGGTCAACCTTAACAAAGAGTTGGTTCATTCTTGTTCTCAAGTTACCATTTTAAAATTCAAACACCAAGTTTTTCTATTCTTTCATAGCCAAACCTTATACATTTAACTAACCTTCTTTCATAATCCTATCCATTGACACCCATAAGCCCTATTTAGCCTAAATCACTTCAATTCAAACTCAAACGATTCTTCCCTGCTTTAACGACGGCAACAATACATCGAATTCATCAACGAGGCGGGTCGTATCAAATGGACACATAATTGAAATGTGCATGCTCAATTTAGATCCTGACCTAATTAAATTGAAGGTTTCATAACAACTCGACCAAGCTCATTATCGCATAGTTTTTAGATTTGTGTGATTAAATTGTTTCAAACCGACATGTCCTCTTACTTTACACGGATGCTAAGAAACCCTAGTAAATAAGGATTAGTAAAATACGTATTTACTAAGTAAAGGATTTCGAAGGACCTAATGTGGTTTCCAAACTCATGAAAGATCGAGTTGCTATGGAATATTTTTCCAATGTTATTAAGCATGTTGATAATAAATTAAGTTTTATTAAAGTAATTATCCTAGTTTATTTATGTTATAATTGTTTGATTGTGTTTAATTTTACTAAAATCTATTTCATTCATATAGTTTTCGTATTTAGGATAATTTGCACTAGGGATCATTGCTTAGTTTAATATATTTTAATCACTACTTCTCAACTATATTATGTTTTTATTTACCAAATTGTTAATATAATTTTACAAATTAAGTGACTTAACACAAATACAACCTGGAGATGATAACTCGATACTTACTTATTACTTGATAACGACTATGTACACTTGCACAAACCTCAGCTATAATTTGCAAAAATCCAATGCCAAATTTTTCATTATATTACTTTGTTTCAGAGAAGGTTCTATTTGATCAAGAACATAAGTTGGAAGATGAAAGGTGATACGAATCACGGATGAATATGGAAGAGGATCGAAAGTTTGCTCAAGTCATAGATTTGACTTTGGGCTCTAGACATGGGGAAAGAAATTTTGATTTTGACACAATGAAACACAATCAAATCAAAAGTTAGTTAAAACAATTAAAATAAATAAACTAAGATAAGTAAAATAGAATAATAGAATAATAAAGAAGAAAATAAGGATGATAGATGGAATGATGGAACACAAGATGTAAAACGCCTAAGAAGCCTTGGAAACATGAAGAATCCATAACCCTTCAAGCACCCTAATTTCCTCCAAGAAAGAAAATTTGTCAAGAAAAAGATTGAAGATGATCCTACAATCAAAAGATTGTTAAAACTCTTCTAATAGAAACTCAAAAGAAAACTCAAAGAGAAGTTATTAACTCAAAAGAGAAGTTGAATATTAATGAATTTAATGATTTGTGTACAATGCAAAGGCCTATATATAGCTAGCCAAATAAATCTAAATAAAACTCTTAAGTATACTAGAGTTCTAATTAATCTAAACAAGAAGTAGTTTTAAACTAAACTTTCTTATTGACATAAAACTCTAAACAACTTAAACTACTTAATTTAAAAATTTAGAATAATAAAATAATAAAATAATAAGAGTTGATAAATACTACATTGGGCTCATATAAATAAAAATTAAAAAACGTCGATGTTTGGATGTGTGACGGTATTATTTCCCATCAAATTTAGGTAGGGATTTAGTTCAAATTCAATAGATGAGTTATAATGGTTGTAAATGGCTTAGGAAACAAAATGGGAATAAATGGTTTCCAATGAAAGAAGAACAACCCTTATTAACAAATAAGGACCCGCTTAAAGGTTTCAAAGAAAAGAAATAGGAGGTAGATAAAACCGGACCCTCATTTAGCAAAATAGGAACCTTGATATTTGTGAAGCCACACCAAGGGTGATAAGTTTGAAACAAAGTCGATTGACACCACTGTAAAGATAAGTCAATTGAGCTTTGAAGAATAAAGAGAGTGAATTGCCTCACTAAAATGATATTTCATTGAAATTCGTCAAAAGTCCTTTTGAAAAAAAAAACTATTTATAGACTTTCAACTAGTAGCCAATAGACAAGTTCAAGACTTAATTTCTAAGCAAAATTCAACTAAAATTACCTTCATGAATATGGGGCAATGTAGATTTGAATTGTGACCAACTATGAAGCTTCCACCTTGCAAATGGATCTTGGAGATGCATGTAGACTAATTCGCTAATGGGTTTAAATGAGCATTCAAGAGGCCTCTTGCTGAAAATTACCAATAATAAAGAGAGTACTTGAGCAGCCATATCGTGTGAATGGCGGTTTTGAAGACCTTAAAGTGTAAACACCTTGCCGAATGGCCAAAAGATTTCCAGAATGTGAAGGAAATAAATGGCCTTTGGATAATGAACAATCATCTCTTTTCGAATGGACACATAGAAAACAAAATCAGCACACCAATTTTAATGCATTCCATGCATGTATCGTTAGGTGCATGAACCCAATATGCATGCATCTTCATATCCATTGAATCTTCATGCATGAATCGTCCAATTCACCTTCAAATTTTGCACCTAAAAACACACATAAACTTAATTAATTTGCAAATTCAAATGAACTAAATTAAAGTATAATGTGAACATCCTAAATAACATTGAGACAACTTAAATATTAACAAATCATAACACATAAATTGGGAGATTTAAAACATGTAATAATTTAGACAAACTAAATGTAATCAAGACATCTTTAATTTGACTAAATAAAGACATATTAAACACTTATATTAATTAAAGACATATTTATAAGTGGTAAAACTAAATTAAAGCTTATTTAAATTGTCCAAAATTCGAATTTATTAACTAGTGCAAATTCAACTTCAAAGGTTGAAAATGTTCAACTCATCTCTAAGCTCCTTGTTTTCTTTTTCCTCAATTCGTCCACAAGTCAAATAGCATCTTTGAATCGTTAGCTCTAGCTCCGGTATCGGACCAATAGGTAGCAATGTCTTTTGTTCGTTCTCTACTAGGTTCATAGGCAAGCTCAATCATTCCTCCTTTGAATGATTTGTCCTCAAATCAATTTGCATCAAACGGAGACAAATCAAAATTAAAGGTCGACTAACATTATATTCACCGCAAGTCCAACTTATAAAATTATCGTTAATTCGTCAAGGACTTGAAACGGTCCATCCCTCAAGTAGTTTAGATTGTTGAATAGGAAATCTTTCCTCCATACAACCACACCCAATCTCCTAACACAACTGTTACAACCTTTGTTAGCATGTTGTTCATAGTTCTTGGTCATTGCCTCAATGTTTTCTCGAACTCGGGTAATTGCTTGCGAAATCACTACGCTTTCCATCTACATGCACAAATTGGTTAGAGGGAAATGGCATTAAGTCAAGGGGTTAAAGGAAACCATAAACATTTCAAAAGGAGAAAATTTGGATGAATGAATGGCTCGATTAATCAAACTCCACATGCGAATTCTTCCCAAGCCTTCAAAATTTTCCTAATGATAGCTCAAGCAATGTGGACAAAATTGGTTAACCACTTTTTGGCCGTTTTTGGATGGCAAGTGGTTGAAAACAATACTTGGTTCCAAGGCCCCCATAGTGTTGGGCTAAGAAATTTGGTTTTGGACACGATCGTCCTAGGCATGCCATGCAACCCGACCACCTCTTTGAAAAATAAGTTAGCAATATTAAAGGATCATCGGTTTATGACATGCTATAAAATGGGCCATTTTGAGAACCTATTCAACCACAAATATTGAATCTCCCATTTTACCCTTGGTAAACCTAACGAAATCCATGGAGATATCGACCAAGGGGTTTGAATAGGTAATTTTATACAAAGGGGGCTTAATTGATTAGCCCGGCAATTACCTATTACAAAATCGTCGACATCTTTGCATCCCAAAAAAAATGTTGTGCAATGTAGCTAATGTCTTAGCAACACCAAAGTGCCCCATTAATCCTCCGCTATGGGCTTCTTCAATCAACACTTTCCCAAAACCTTAGGGTATGCAAAGCTTTCCTTTAACAAGTACCCATCATGTCGAAGTACTTCTGAAGCTCCTTTTTTAACCTAAAGAATTCACCAAAGTCAAATCTGACATATAAATCTTTGAATAAAACCCCATCAATTTTGCATCCAAAATATTTAGCAAACATACCTTGAGATAGTGCATAACTACGTTTCCTTACCTTTTTATTTTAATAACATATGGAAAAGATTAGAAATTCTAACTTAGCATGCCTCTTATTCAACTTGTGTTTTTTAAATACTTCAAGGACTCGGGTGGTGTATTACAAATTATTTGGGCCAAAGATAGTGACCACGTTTCTAAGGCTCAACCAACAGTAGAGCTTCTTGTTGTCGCGGGTAGTTTAAAACGGATTGAGTTTCTCGCTAAAATACGCGAAGGGTCCATCTTGCATCAACACGGCCCAATACCTAAACCGATGCATCACACTCTTCGAAAGTTTTATCAAAATTAAAGCAATAATGGTATGAGTTAAACAATCTTTAATTTTAAATGATTTTTCTCCTCTCCCCATACAAAATTAGAATTCTTACAAAAACCCGTTGAGGGTGCCTAAAGTTTAAGTTTGGCAAATCGTGGAAAACTTGCTAATCCATGGAAACTTGAACTTGGGAGAATTGTTTGGGCGGGCCATTCTTGGATCGCCTTGATCTTCGATCCCTGGCCTCGTTGATGAATTCGAGTTATTGTTCCCGATTTAAAATAGGGAAGAATCGTTTGAGTTTGAATTGAAGTCGGATTAGGCTAAATAGGGCTTATGGGTGTCAATGGATAGGTTTATGAAAGAAGGTTAATTAAATGTATAAGGTTTGGCTATGAAAAAAATAGAAAAACTTGGTGTTTGAATTTTAAAACGGAACTTGAGAACAAGAATGAACCAACTCTTTGTTAAGGGTTGACCCGAGACTTATAGGTTCTAAAGTTGATTTTGAAAACTAAACGAAACCTCGACCCACTATCTAGATCGATAGGAACCTTGGTATAATTTGGTTGAACGCCACACGAACGTGATAAGTTCGATTGAACAAAAAGTTGACGCCACTAACTACTTAGATAAGTCAACGAAGTTTTTGGACGAAATTTAAAAGAAGAATCCTCTCTAAATTTTGACAGCAATTGTTAAAGGTTCAAAAGTCCTTTACAAAGTGAAATTCAACTATTTATAATAATCACCTAAGCTAAATGGTCACTTACATTACTTAAAAATTAAGCAAATGAATCACTTAAATGGACTAGCTAGATTCAATTTGAACTTGGAGCTCCAATAGTCACCTTCTAGATGGATAATTGAACTTGGAACTTGAGTGAATAAATGGCAGCAGCTACATTTGGTTGATGTGCTTAAAGGAGCTCATTTAATTGGCAACCATTGCTGAAAATTACCAGCAATTAAGGAGATGCCGAATAGTCACTTTGAGTGTGAAACCAAGTTTTGAAGAGTCCTTGAATATGAACACCTTGAACCGAACAGCCATGATGTATCCAGCAATGTTAAGCAATAAATTCATGAATGGTCACCTAGGAAACTTCAAACCGCAGCCAACTTCATTTTCCCATTCATGCATGTGCCGTCCCTTCATGTACCTCCTTTAATACCTTTCATGCACCAAGGACGTTCAGGATAATGTACCTACAGCAACATTCATCAAATCAATCAAATACATGTTTAGACACATTAAATTAACACTAAAATGCTGCACATTAAATTCGGCATTTTAGGACATAATTAAAACAAGTAATAAAGTTGACACATTAAAACATGCATAAAAAAACATATTTATAAGTGATAAATTAAGACAAAAATTAATAACATGTAATAATAACTCAATTAACATGCATAATTAAATTTGTCCAGATTTTAAACCAAGTAAATAATGAAAATTAATTGAGCTGAATAAACTAATTAAATGACGCAAATAATTATTTCACTACTATAATAAAGGTCTTAATGATATTGATGAAATTGAGGTTCGAGCTCATTGAGCTTGAAAGAGCTGGAAATGAGCTAAACAAAGCTCCACAAAAACAAAATTGAGCTACGCCGCTTGTAAAACGACGGATACGATCTCGGCTTAGTAGTTGAATCCAGTCGTTAGTTCCCGATCGTAAACGAAGCAAGATGTTTGAATAAATCGATTCAAGAGAAAGTAAAGAGAAATTGGGTTCAAAGCAAGTTGATGAACAAAGTTGGTATGGTTTTGGTTTAGATGAGAAAGAATTGGTTTGAATTTGGTCGAGTTCGATTTTGGGTTTGTTACTAAATGGTAATGTGATTTGGTTCAAAATGGTAATACGATTTGGTAAATTGGTAAGGTGATTTGGTTAAATGGTAATACGATTTGGTATGAAATGTTAATGGTTCAAAAGGTCAAGAGTGAACCAACACTAAAGAAGAGTGTTGACCAAACTTATAGGACCTAAATGAATTGGAAATGGTTGAAAAGGACCTTGACCGATACTTAGGAAAGTATGAACCAAAGGTATCAAAGGTGAACGCCACACTCGGGTTTAAGGAGTGATAAGTTCAAAAGACTGGAAAGACGCCACTAAAAGCTGAGATAAGTCTTACGGGTCTCGAACGAAATTTGAGAGAAAATACCTCACAAATTTGGCAGAATTCGCTAATTAAAATGTCAAAAGTCCCTTACAAAGTGAAAATTCATATTTATAATAATCCACTAGGCTAGAATGGTCACTTAAATTCTTTAAAATTAAGTAAATGAATTACTTAAATGGGCTAGCTAGATTGCTGAACTTGGAGCTCCAATGGTCACCTTCTAGATGGACAATTGAACTTGGAGCTTGAGGGAGTAAATGGCAGCTACATTCGATTGATGGCTTAAAGGAGCTCATTTAATTGGCAACTATTGCTGAAAAATTACCAGCAATTAAGAAGATGTTGAGTAGTCACTTTGAGTGTGAAAACCAAGTTTTGAAGAGTCTTTGAATGTGAACACCTTGATCCGAACAGCCATGATGTATTCAATTGGTAAGCTATAAATTCTGGTGAATGGTCACTTAGGAGACTTCAAACAGCCAACTTCATTCTCCCATTCATGCATGTGTTGTCCCTTCATGTACCCTCTTTAATACCTTTCATGCTCCAAAACGTTCATGGATGATGTACCCAGCAACATTCATCAAATAATTCAAATTCATGTTTAGACACATTAAATTAACACTAAAATGATGCACATTAAATTGCACTTAAGACATAATTAAAACAAGTAATAAAGTTAAATATTAAAAATAAGCTTAAAAACATATTTATAAGCTGTATAAATTAAGACAAATTAATAACATATAATTATAACTCAATTAACATGCATAATTAAATTTGTCCAGATTTTAAACCAAATAAAATGAATATTAATTGAGTTAATAATCTAATTAAATGACTCAAATAATTTATTTCAGCTACTATAATAAGGTCTTAATGAAATTGAGCTAGTTCGAGCTCATTGAGCTTGAAAGGATAAAACGAGCTAAATGAAGCTCCACAAAATAAGATTGAGCTACGCCACTTGTAAACACAACGAGCCTCGCTTGTAGGTCAAGCAATGGTGCCAAGGGCGGTCGATCAGACGAGCCTCGCTTGTAGGTAAACAATGGTCTTCCGGTCGATCATCCCTCCTTTTAAAGCGATTTGTCCCCAAATCGGGCCACTTGCTCGAAGAAACTTCTATTAACAAAGCTCCCTTGGTTGTTGAATTTGACAAACTTATGCCCAACAACCGAAATTCATGAATAGAATAAAAATAGCACTGGTTAGTTACTTGCCCTCCCTCTTTAGGGCAAAGCCGTTCCAGGTGTCACCTACACAATAAAGAGAATTATGAATGACACAATGAACTAAAACTTGCAAACTCTTTCCAAATTTTCAATCACAATTGGAACAAATAAGCTATTGTCAATTCAAGAATATAGATAAGCCTTATCTTTCCAAATGGATTTTCTAATTTCATCAATGACCTAGACATGGGAAATAATTCTTCGAATATGAACAGTTCATTCAAATAAACACATATCCCACACCGCACTTGATCAAAAGGATTCAAACACTCATGATTCAAACAATTAAATTGATTTATCACACCTTCACCATGCAAAGTCTCATCCAATGAAGAAAGTGATTTTAAAGAGTAACCACAAGTCAACAATAAATCATTTGAGCCAATATGTGGGACAAGTATTAGTCGGCCCAAACAAACAAGATCACTAAATCGAATCAAGTTTTGCACATTTAAAGTTAACAATGGCCAACAACCTTTCACTTCTTCATCAAACTCATCATAATCATGAATGTCATCACTTTGGACAAAACAAGATGTTTTTAGTTTTCTAAACCAAACCTTGTTTATCCTTGAAATTATGGATTTGGAAATTGGTGTTACCGCTTTCGCAAGATGAACCTTCTCTCCTCGGAATATAATGTAATCAAGCGCTTGGTGGAATTAACTCAAAAGAAAGGTCATGAAAATATCGGTTAAATAAAACACTTTTCTTTTCTCATCCATTGATCTTTCACTTTTTTTTCATTGTTCTTGTTTTTCTCACAATCTCTTCTTTCTCTCAATCTCTTCTTTCTTTTCTTTTGAATCATTTTTCTTTTTTTTCACTCTCTCCAATTTATTTTTCCGTTTTTCAAATTCTCCAAAGATTGCTTTATTCGTTGTTGATCTTCCATCACTTGTTGTGGAGACAATGGGGCCAAAGTGATATTTTTGCCTTTGTGCTTGAACGAATATTGGTTAGAAAACCCATCGTGCTTGACTCCGATCAAATTGCCAGGCCTCCCAAGCAGAAATGGCCCGCATGCATGGGCACAATGTCGCACAATCTTGTCTTGGTACTTTCCAATTGAAAAGGAATCAAGGCTTGTTTGGTTACCTTAAGTTCGACTCTTCATTGAGCCATTGCATCTTATAAGGACTTGATGCTTAAAAGTTGCCAAAGCAAGTTTTTCCACCATAAGTGTACTTATGACATTCGGCAACTTCCACCGCCGACATAAACGCTACAAATCTTTCCATGAACATAACAACGGTATGAAACAAATTTCGCTATGGTTCACCTATAGAGCTTGCGACTAAGACTTCTTTTAACAACGAGCATTTCCCAACGCAAACTCTATCTCATCTTCATTATCGGATTGTTAATCTCTTCTTCATTCTTGTCTATTTCTCCTCCGATTCTATTTCACCATTAGGAGTATCACCATTGTGTTGCGATTTGGGCATTGGCTCACTATGTGCCCTCTCCTTGACACTTAAAACACTTAATATCACGGTTTGGGATTGAGTATTTTCAATGGCCTTACCTTTGCTAGATTCGCCCGCACTTGTTGGACTTCATGGGCACCACGTTTTTTGATTGATTCGTTGAAACATTCTTACTTGCCCTTGGTTCCACTTAGATGCATTCAAGAGGAATAGCCACGACGGCTCCTTTCATCTTGAGTTGGACCTTGATCGCTGTGAACCATATCGACGATCTCTACGTAGTGTTGCAACTCAACTATGTTGGCTATTTCACGGTTAAGCGGCTAAAATCGAGCTATAGTTGCCTCCGATCTTCCTCCACATCCGCTCAATCATGGCAACTTCCATCTCCTTGAAATAATCCTCCACGCTTTCATCCCTTGTGTAAGATTTTGAAGTTTTGGTACAACTCGTGGTAGTATAAGGATAAAACGTCTCATCAGCCTTCATCTCGCCCATGTTTGGATAGGACGCCGCCATTTCGCTCCGCTAGTCGAAGTTGGTCCCACCAAACCATTGCATAGTCGAAAACTCGATAGCACCAATTAACTTTCTTGGCCTCGAATAGTTATGGCATTCAAATATGAGCTCGATCTTTTCTCCCACTCGAGATAAGCTTCGGATCCGATCGCCTTGGAATGAAGGAATTGACAACTTAATGCTTTTCAAGTCATCATCGAACCTCTCTTGATTTTGTTGGCCCTTGCGAGGCCTCTTCGTTGGACATTCGATTGGTCCCTTGATCACTTTCGTGTTCAATTGGCTCGAAAGATTCATCATCTAAATCAAATTGCCGCCCGATTTCTGGAGGGCTTAAGGAGTTCTTCTTCTGGGCTCTTCCTTCTAACGATCAAGTCTATCTTGAATCGGTTCTAACTTTGATCAAACAATCGCTCCACCTCGCGTAGTAATGCTTGCAAATTCAAGTCCACACATTCCAAACAAAGGTTGCCTTTCCGCCATGCTTCTCGTTGGCTTTTGACATACAAAATTATAACCTCACAACAAAAAACTCACAAGTCACTCAAAAGAAAGATAATTGCACTCCACCGTGTTTACACTCTTTAATGGCTTTTTTTCTCTAATGCTCGCAACACTCGTGCCTTTTTCCACTCGATCTTCTCTTGTGATTTCGTGATAAAACTCTCGACTAGATCTTCTAGTTTGGGTGGTTTCAAAGGTTTTGCAAAGGAAAAATGTAAAGGTGTAGGTTAAAGAACGATTTGTTGGCTATTGCTGGCGAAGTGAATGGGGATGGAAAGGAAATCTTGATCGAATGACTAGAATGAAATGAATCAAAACACTAATTTTTTTAATAACGTGAAATTTCACTAGGAAGGATATAAAGAGTGTAGAATGTGATCTTGAAAAAATATTTGTTGAAGTGTTCGACTCTTTTTTTACTAATCTTTCACGCTCTTTTCGCCCACTCTAGACGTATACAATTTTTTCTTTTTTAATTTATTTTTTTTTTGATTTTTTGATTTTTTTCAATTTTTTCACGGTCTATTTATTTCTTTCTCGACGTCGTTTTCTCGTTTTAACCAAATTGATACCAAATGATACGCCCGACCACGTTGATGAATTCGAGTCGATTGTTGCATCGTTAAAACAGAGAAGAATCGCTTGAGTTTGAATTGAAGTCGATTTAGGCTAAATAGGGCTTATGGGTGTCAATGGATAGGTTTATGAAAGAAGGTTAATTAAATGTATAAGTTTGGCTATGAAAAAATAGAAAAACTTGGTGTTTGAATTTTAAAACGGTAACTTGAGAACAAGAAGGAACCAACTCTTTGTTAAGGGTTGACCCAGACTTATAGGTTCTAAAGTTGATTTTGAAAACTAAAACGGAAACCTCGACCCACTATCTAGATCGATAGGAACCTTGGTATAATTTGGTTGAACGCCACACGAACGTGATAAGTTCGATTGAACAAAAACTTCATTGACTTATCTAAGTAGTTAGTGACACCTATATGATCCGAATGAAGCGAAAGTGATCAAGGATCAAACATAAGTGAAGGACGAAGAGGTCAAAGGAACCGAGGTAATCGGAATCAAAGACGCATGGATGACGACTTAAGAAACATTAAACTATCCATTCCATCCTTTCAAGGAAAATCGATCGAAGCCTACTTGGAATGGGAGAAGAAGATCGAATGGTTTTTGATTGTCATAATTATTCCAAGATCAAAAGGTGAAGTTGGCGCCATAGAATTCTCCGATTACGCTTATGATATGGTGGGATCAACTCACTACGAGCCAAGAAGGAATGGGAATGGCCAATATCCACTTGGGCGAGATGAAGGCCGTGATGAGACGCCGTTCATTCCCTCCTACTACCATCGGAACTCTATCAAAAGCTTCAAAATCTCACTCAAGGTTCAAAGAGTGTTGAGGATTATTTCAAAGAGATGGAGATCGCGATGATCCGAGCCGATGTCCAAGAAGATCGGAAGCAACAATGGCACGATTCATTGCTGGTCTCAACCGAGATATTGCTAACATTGTGGAACTCCAACATTATGTTGAGATAGTGGACATGGTACACATGGCCATTACGGGAGAAGCAACTCAAGCGAAAGAGTACCACTCAAGTTTTCCTACCCCAAGCACAACTAGATGGGGCAAAGTTCGAGTAAAACTAATCCACCAAGGTGCCAAAGAGCCAATGGTGCCTACCAAAGCAAACAAACCTATGGGAGATACGAGCAAAGGTAAGGCAACCGATTCATGTACTAATCGTTCACGGGATATTAAATGTTTTATGCCTTGAAGGGGCCACATTGCAGTCAATGTCCCAACCGCAACGCCATGGTGGTTCGAGCAAATGGAGAAATAGAATCGAAGAAGAAGAGCTTGAAGATGAGCTTGAAACCGTATCCGACAATGAAGAAGAAGTGGAGCACGCCTTGATGGAGAACTCCTAGTAGTCAAAAGGAGCCTAAGTATCCAAAGCATCAATGATAAGCAACAACGAGAAAACATCTTCCATACTCGTGTCAAGTACAAGGAAAGCTATGTAAGCCACCATCGATGGAGGAAGTTGTACGAACGGCGAGCACTCTCATGGTGGAAAAATTAAATCTACCGACCACCAAGCATCCAACTCCGACAAACTTCAATGGCTCAACGATGGAGGAGAGTTAAAAGTGACAAAGCAAGTTCTACTCTCCTTTCCATTGGGAAATATTCCGATGAAGTGCTATGCGATGTTGTTCCAATGCACGCGGGTCACTTGTTATTGGGTCCATGGCAATTGATTGTCGAGTCATGCACGATGGTTACTCAAATCGATATTCTTTCAAACATATAAGAAATGTAACCTTAGCCCCATTGAGCCAAAGCAAGTTTACGAGGATCAACTTAAGTGAAAATTTTCAGAATCAAATGAGAGAAAAGAAAAGAGCGAAAATACAAAAGAAAAGAAAAATGAAAAAAGAAAGAAAATTCAAAAAAGAAAGTGAAAAGAAAGCGGAAAAGAAAAGATGAAAAGAAAAGTGAGTGAAAATTGAATGTCTTTGCAAAAGCAAGTGAAGTTCAAAAGCGTTTGGCAAGACAACCGATCCTTGTACTTATGTATAAGGAAAATTTGTTTAATACTAAAGACTTATCCGGAGATCCCTTCTTCTGTTTTGTTCTCTTGGATTTCAAAGACGTTTTCCGGATGAAGTGCCAAGTGGTTTGCCACCACTTCGGGATCTAGCACCAAATTGATTTTGTGCCCGGAGCCGTTATTCCAAACCGACCAGATACCAACCAATCCTCAAGAGACCAAAGAGCTTCAACGCAAGTTAACGAACTCATGGAAAATGGCTTACATTCGGAAAGCCTTAGTCCATGTGCCGCTTTTGTTGTTGGATTGCCTAGGACTAAGACGAGGAAGGACTCTATTTTTGTTGTTGTTGATCGCTTCTCAAAATGTCTCATTTTATTTCTTGCTCAAAACCGATGATGCCATTCATATTGCTAATCTTTTCTTTAAGGAAATTGTTCGCTTGCATGGCATCCCGAGGCGATTGTTTCGATCAGAGCGAAGTTTTTGAGTCACTTTTGAGGTCATTGTGGGAAATCGGGACTAAACGTTTCAACCATTCCACTGAACCACGCCTCAAGTCCTACCTAGCTTGAACAAGAGCCTGGAGTTGCCCAAGGTCCCATCACCCATCACGAGCTAAACAATTCAAGGAGGCTGTTTGCTTTAGTTGACAAAGTTTGGGTGAGATCTTGGTTGGTCACATCGAGGAAGCTTGGACCAACTCAAAACAATCCGCACTTTAATACGAGTGAATTAACTTCCATTTCAGCTCAATGAGCTCAATTAGCTCAACTTCACTCAAACCTTTTCAATTCAACTTAATATCAACTAGACATTAATTTAATAGCTAAATATTTATTTAAGTCGATTTAATTAGTTTATTACAGCTTATTAATATGTTTGTTGCACGCTTTTAATATGTCAAGTTTTATTACATGATTTTAAGTTGCTTTAAAGTCAATTTAATGAGCTGATTTTAGTGATATAGTTGACCTAATTAATGTTTCATGGTTTTAATATTAATTTTGTTCAGCTAAATATCATATTAATTTTAGTTCTTCTTATTTATATAGGTTGGCCGAATGTGTGGGATCATTTAACAAGGTTAGAATTTGAAGATTCATTTTAGCAAGGTGCATGCATGTTAGATACATTGCACCGGAGATACATGCATCAAATTGGTGAGCTGAATTCAACATTCCTAGGTGACTATTCGCCAAGGAGCTAATGTTTCCAACTCCAAAGCTGCCCATTAATTCCTTTCACATTTGCTGGATGCATCTTGGCTTTTCGTTCCATGTGTTCACACTCCATGACTCTTCAACGTTGAGCTTTCACACTTGAATTGGCTGCTCATTAACCTCTTAATTGCTGGTCACCTTTCACCAAAAGTTACAACATAAATGAGCTAATTTATGCCCATTGGCCGAACCTAGCTATCCATGCATCATCCAAGTTTTTCTAAGTCCAATGCTTCATCTAGAAGGTGTCTAATGGAGCTCCATGTTCATCCGAATCTAGCTAGTTCATTTAAGTGATTCATTTGCTTAATTTTTAAGGAATGTAAGTGACCATTTGGCTAGCTTAGGTGTTGCTTATAAATAGCTGAAATTTTACTTTGTAAAGAACTTTTGACATTTTTAATTAGCGAATTGCTGCCAAAATTGTGAGGCATTTTCTCTCAAATTTCGTCCGAGACCCATAAGACTTATCTAAGCTTTTAGTGGCGTCTTTCCAGTCTTTCCTAACTTATCACTCCTTAAACCCGAGTGTTGCTTCACCTTTGATACCTTTGGTTCATACTTTCCAAGTATCGGGTCAAGGTCCTTTTCAACCATTTCCAATTCATTTAGGTCCTATAAGTTTGTCGACACTTTTCTTTAGTGTTGGTTCATTCTTGACCTCTTTGAACCATTACCAATTCGTGCCAAATACCATACCATTTCATACCAATTCCATACCATTTCGATCCAATTCCCAAATACCAAAACGCATCAAAACCAAATACCATTTCTTAATTATCTTAAACCAACTCTTCCATTCTATTCATACCATTTCACTTAAACCAAATCCACATCCAACTTTGCACAAACTTATCTTACTTTGTACACAAATATATTCTAACTCCTTCGCTAATCTACTTTTCGTTTATCGGGAACCAAACGACTGACTCAACTACTAAACCGAGATCGATCATTTGGTATCGAGCTAGTTAAAACGAGAAGTACGAGCATTCAAGACATTTTAAGATAGGTACGAAAAAAGTTCAAAAAATTGAAAAAAACAAAACAAAAAAATTCAAAGAAAACAAAATTGAAAGAAAAATTGTATACGGTTTAGGTGGACGAAAAGAACGTGAAAGATCCGTAAAAAAAGTCTGAGACACTTCAATAGAAATTTTTCCAAAATCTCATCCTACACTCTTTTATATCCCCGTAGTGAAATTTCACGAATTGAAAAAAAATTCGATATAAAAAAAAGTGTTTCGAGTTTGTAAGTTTGGCATTCTCTTCTATTCATCTTCTAAGCCACACTTAGCCTAAAGCCTTTCTTGTTTCTTTTAGCCACCGTAACCTAACATCAATCCCTTGTAAAGCCATTTAAAGCAACCCATTGAACTATGATAAGGTCAGACGAAGTCGCCATTAAATCACGAGAGGAAATTGAGTGGAAAGGGAGAGTTACATCAAAAGAAAAAGCCAAAAAAATTTGAGTGAAACACGAGTGGAGTGTTATTCTTTCTTTCGAGAGATTTGTGAGGTTTTGTTGTGAGGTTTTTATTTTCATGTCTCAAAGTCCGAACAAATATGGCGGAAGGAGGTAAGGCAACCAATCCAAACATTGCCGGAGGAGGTGGAGGCCGGATTTGGCTCAACAAGCCTTGTTACGAGAAATCCAACGCATGATCCGAGGTGAGTTAGAATCTAACAACGATTGGATCGAGTTGAATTGGGGTATCAACGAGGCTACCCAAGGGCCCG
>NW_026291199.1:10000-12500 GCF_025698545.1 Gossypium raimondii | reverse complement strand
GGCCCCAGGTGCTGGATGCGGGAGCCCCGACACCATCGGCAACCAGGCCCTTGGTCGTGCGGGAGCCTCGGACACCGTCGGCAACCCAGGCCCTTGGTCGTGCGGGAGCCTCGAGCACCATCGACACCTTGGTGCTTGATGTGCGGGAACCCGGCACCATCGGCAACCCAGGCCCTTGGTCGTGCGAGAGGCTCGGCACCATCGGCAAAAGCCCTTGGTCGCGGGAGCCCGGCACCATCGGTAAATAGGCCCTGGTCGTGCGGGGCCTCGGCCACCATCGGCACCTCGGCCTTGGTCGCGGGAGCCTCGGCCACCATCGGCACCTTGGTGGCTCGGATGCGGGAGCTCGGGCAGCATCGGCACCGGTGGCTAGGATGCGGGAGCCCGACACCATCGGCAACTTGGTGCTTGGATGCGGGAGCCTGGCACCCATCGGCACCTTGGTGCCTGGGATGCGGGCTAAAGAAGAGTGTCCGCATTTCAGACAGTCGAATGTTGCCTGGCAGCATATTGACGAAGTTTTTAGCCTTTAAGGGGTAGAGATCCGCTGCCCCGGCGTGCCCCCTCCGAGCCGAGGTGGGGCGTCTAGCCCCCCATGGGGTCGGTCGTCCCGCAACGACTCACCACGGGGTGAGTCGGCCGGCGGTGGCCGGGTGACAATTTTCCGGCCAAGCCTGTGCCCATAGAAATGTAGCCAACGACTCCAAGACCAAGTTCCCTATTCGGGCAAAGATCTCTTGGGTGGCTTATGCATTGCTATGGGCTCGAGCCATTTGCCCTTTCGCCCCTGTCACGTTTAGGGACCTTGTGCATCCCAAGTCGGCGACCACACGGTGCCTTGGCCTCCAAGCCCTTGCCCGCATTCGAAACTGCCCGCGACCCTAGTACCAAGTCCCTTTGACGGCAACGGCCCACTGGGGGTGTGTTGAGTTTGTAGGCTCGGTCTTGGCTCGACCAAGTCCCGTGGACTTTTCCCTCGTAGTTCTCGTGCAAGCGGTTGTGGTGCGCCTCGTTCGTTGTTCCTTCCGCTCCCCACCATCGGTTGGTGGGCTGTTGGGCGGTGTGTGGGCGCTACTACTAGTACGCAACAGGCATATGAGTGGCGTTTTGTTGTGTGTATTGGCAGGCTCCATGCTACTCGCATCGAACTGTCGATCCGCACTCCTCTTCATTAAGTCCCTTGTTGTAATCGAACTCAAGGTGCGATCGATCCTGTGCTGCGTACCGCCAGATGGAATTATGGAATGTTGCCGTCCCTTCCATCCCGTGCTTCTGGGTGCGTGGACCTCAATCGTGCCTTGTGTCCCGAGTGCGCCCTTAAATCGGCGTGGCCTCGTCGGTGCACTGGTGCTCGATCGTGCTTTGATGGAAAATATTTTGAGAGTAGGGTTCAGCCCTCATCTCTCGATGCCTATGCATTTTGTCTCTTGACACGGACGATGCTCGTGCTTATGACCTCTTCAGCTCACGGGCATGTTGAGGGGCTGCAGTGCCGACGTCGCGGAGGAATGCTACCTGGTTGATCCTGCCAGTAGTCATATGCTTGTCTCAAAGATTAAGCCATGCATGTGGGCATGAACAAATTCAGACTGTGAAACTGCGAATGGCTCATTAAATCAGTTATAGTTTGTTTGATGGTATTTGCTACTACCGGATAACCGTAGTAATTCTAGAGCCAATACGCAACAAACCCCGACTTCTGGAAGGGATGCATTTATTAGATAAAGGTCGACGCGGGCTTTGCCTGCTCTGATGATTCATGATAACTCGACGGATCGCACGGCCTTGTGCCGGCGACGCATCATTCAAATTTCTGCCCTATCAACTTCGATGGTAGGATAGTGGCCTACTATGGTGGGTGACGGGTGACGGAGAATTAGGTTCGATTCCGGAGAGGGAGCCTGAGAAACGGCTACCACATCCAGGAAGGCAGCAGGCGCGCAAATTACCCAATCCTGACACGGGAGGTAGTGACAATAAATAACAATACCGGGCTCTATGAGTCTGGTAATTGAATGAGTACAATCTAAATCCCTTAACGAGGATCCATTGAGGGCAAGTCTGGTGCCAGCAGCCGCGGTAATTCCAGCCCAATAGCGTATATTTGTTGTTGCAGTTAAAAGCTCGTAGTTGACTTAGGGGTGGGTCGGCTGGTCCGCCTCACGGTGAGCACCGGTCTGCTCGTCCTTACTGCCGGCGATGCGCTCCGGCCTTAATTGGTGGTCGTTCCTCCGGCGCTGTTACTTTGAAGAAATTAGAGTGCTCAAAGCAGGCCTACGCTTGTATACATTAGCATGGGATAACATCACAGGATTTCGATCCTATTGTGTTGGCCTCGATCGGAGTAATGATTAACAGGGACAGTGGGCATTCGTATTTCATAGTCAGAGGTGAAATTCTGGATTTATGAAAGACGAACAACTGCGAAAGCATTTGCCAAGGATGTTTTCATTAATCAAGAACGAAAGTTGGGGGCTGAAGACGATCAGATACCGTCCTA
>NW_026291199.1:2500-5000 GCF_025698545.1 Gossypium raimondii | reverse complement strand
ACAACCACGCCCCTGCTGGTGCGGAAGCCAAAAAAGTGTCCCTGCTTTCGACATATGGAAACTAAAAAAACGTGTCCCTATTTCAGACACATGTATGTCGCCCTGCAGCGCATTGACCAAGTTTTTAGCTCTTTAGGGGGAAGAGACATTGAGCGAGCAGGTTATCCAGGCAATGCTCACGCCCATCGCGATGCCCGCTTATGTTCCCCACCACGTTAGGTAGGTTCATGGTGTTCGACGATCCATCCCGCGAGGTATCCTTAATATACGGGTCATCATGGTGAGTCAGCCGTGTCCCTCCCCAATACCAAAGGTAGAATTCAAATATCATTATATGTCTTGCACCCAACAATGAATGAGTTGTCCCGTCCCTCCCCAATCCAAGGGTAGAATCGGATAGCCAACAATGGATGAATCCTCCCGTCCTCCTTCGCAACAAGAGCTCCAGCCTGGTGGCTCTGATGGGAGCCCTGACACCATCAGTAACCTTGATGCTTGGATGCGGAGCCTCGAGCACCATCGGCACCTTGGTGCATGGATGTGGGAGCATCGGACACCATGGCAAATTATGCCCTTGGTTGAAGCTTGAGACCACTCCAGACCTTGCTAAGGATGTACGGAGCTCTGACACCGTCGCAACCTAGGCCCTTGGTCGCAGTGGAGCTCGAGCACCACCTGAATTTTGGTGCTTGATGTGCGGAGCCTCGAGCACCATCGGCACCTTGGTGCATGGATGAGCGGAGCCTGAGCACCAAAGCTAAAGGGCCTCAGTGCGGGAGCGCCGGCAAAAAAGTGTCCCTTTTTCATACACATGAATGTCACCCGCAGCGTGACCAAGTTTTTTAGCCTTAGGGGAGGTGATATTGAGCGAGCAGGGTTGTCCAGGCACGCCCACGCCCACCGTGATGCCCGGACGTCGGGCCCCCACCGCCGGTTAGGTTCCGGCGGTGCTCCGGCGATCCGTCCCGGCGGTGCTCCGGCGATCCGTCCTGGCGGTGCCCGGCGAACTGTTCCGGCATAGGCCCTTGGTCGCGCGGGAGCCTGGCACCATCGGCACCTTGGTGCAGGATGCAGGAGCCCCGGACACCATCGGCAACCAAGCCCTGGCCATGAAGGAGCTCTGGCGCCATCGGCACCTCGGTGCTTCGATGCGGGAGCCCGCACCATCGGCAACCTAGGCCCTTGGTCGCGGGAGCCTGGCACCATCAGCACCTCGCGTGGAGCCTGACACCGTCGGCAACCTAGGCCCTTGGTCGTGGGAGCCTCGAGCACCATCGGCACCTTGGTGCTTGATGCGGGAACCCGCACCATCGGCAACCTAGGCCCTTGGTCGTGCGAGAGGCCTGGGCACCATCGGCAACCAAGCCCTTGGTCGCGGGAGCCTCGGCACCATCGAGAAAATAGGCTGGTCGTGCGGTGCCTGGCCGCCATCGGCCCCAGGTGCTGGATGCGGGAGCCCGGACACCATCGGCAACCAGGCCCTTGGTCGCGGGAGCCTCGACACTGTCGGCAACCTAGGCCCTTGGTCGGGAGCTCGAGCACCATCGACACCTTGGTGCTTGGATGCGGGAACCCGGCACCATCGGCAACCCAGGCCCTGGTCGTGAGAGGCCTGCACCATCGGCAAACCAAGCCCTTGGTCGCGGGCACCATCGGTGCCCTTGGTGCGGGCCCGCCACCATCGGCACCTCGGCCCTGGTCGTGCGGGAGCCTCGCCACCATCGGCACCTTGGTGGCTCGATGTGGGAGCCTCGGCAGCATCGGCAACCGGTGGCTAGATGTGGAGCCCCGACACCATCGGCAACTTGTGCTTGATGCGGGAGCCTGGCACCCATCGGCACCTTGGTGCCTGGGATGCGGGCTAAAGAAGAGGTCCGCATTTCAGACAGTCGAATGTTGCCGGCATATTGACGAAGTTTTTAGCCTTTAAGGGTAGAGATCCGCTGCCCTCGGCGTGCCCTCCGAGCCGAGGTGGGTGCGTCTAGCCCCCATGGGGTCGGTCGTCCCGCAACGACTCACCACGGGGTGAGTCGGTCGCCGGCGGTGGCTGGGTGACAATTTTCCGGCTAGCCTGTGCCCAGAAATGTAGCCAACGACCCAAGACCAAGTTCCCTATTCGGGCAAAGATCTCGGGGTGGCTTATGCATTGCTATGGGCTCGAGCTGGCTTTGCCCTTTCGCCCTCGTCACGTTTAGGGACGCCTTGTGCATCCTGTCGGCGACCACACGGTGCCTTGGCCTCAAGCCCTTGCCCGATCGAAACTGCCCGCGACCCTAGTACCAAGTCCCTTTGACGGCAACGGCCCATGGGGGGGTTGAGTGTAGGTCGGTCTTGGCTCGACCAAGTCCCGGTGGACTTTTCCCTCGTAGTTCCTGCTGGCGCGGTGGTGCGCCCTCGTTCGTTGTTCCGCCCCCACCATTCGGTTGGGTGGCTGGTGTGTGCGGGCGCTACTACTAGTACGCAATAGGTAAGGAGTGGCGTTTTGGTTGTGTATTGGCAG
>NW_026291198.1:0-20094 GCF_025698545.1 Gossypium raimondii | reverse complement strand
CGGGGCCTTTTATATAAATAGATTGTAAGAGTTGAGGGCGATCATACAAACTAATGCACCGGATCGCATTAGAACTCCGAGCTAAGCGTGTTGGGGAGTAGTACTAGGATGGGTGACCTCCCGAAGTGCCTAGGACCCCTACCATTTTATTTATAATTTTTTTTAGTTGCATTTTCTCGACGGGTAACTCATTCGTTATTTTGTTTGTGAAATAAACAATTTGAAACGATATTTGGTCAAATTTGCATTTAAATTCAGGCAAGTGCGATAAGGGAGCCTTTATATGAATAGATTGCCAAGAGTTAACAAAAGGATCATACCAAAGACTAATGCACCAATCCCATCGTAACTCCGACAAGCGTTGGGCGAGAGTAGTACTAGGATGGTGACCTCCGAAGTCCTCGTGTTGCACCCTCCCATTTTATTTCATAGAATATTTTTTTAGTTGCATTTTCTGACGTGGTGTAACTCATTCGTTATTTTCGCTTTTGTGAAATAAATAACTGAACGATATTCGGTCGAATTTGCATTTAAATTCGAGGCTAATGCGATAAGGGCGCCTTTATATGAATAGATTATGAAGAGTTGATATGATGCGATCATACCAAAGACTAATGCACCGGATCCAATTAGAACTCCGCAAGATTGCTTTACGAGAGTAGTACTAGGATGGGTAACCTCCTCGGAAGTCGCCGTGTTGCACCCTCCCATTTTATTTCATAGAATATTTTTTTAGTTGCATTTTCTCGACGGTGTAACTCATTCGTTATTTATGCTTTGTGAAATAAACAATTTGAAACGATATTTGGTCAAATTTGCATTTAAATTCGAGGCGAATGCGATAAGGGCAGCCATTATATGAATAGATTGCAAGAGTTGACGATGCGATCATACCAAAGACTAATGCACCGGATCCCATCGTAACTCCGCAGCTAAGCGTTGTGGCGTAGAGTAGTACTAGGATGGTGACCTCTGGGAAGTCCTCGTGTTGCACCCTCCCATTTTATTTCATAGAATTTTTTTTAGTTGTTTCTTCGTACTATTCGGTAACTCATTCGAATTTGCATTTAAATTCGAGGCAAGTCGATCGGGGCAACCTTTATATGGAATAGATTGCAAGAGTTGATTGGCGATCATTACCAAAGACTAATGCACCGGATCCCATTAGAACTCCGCAGCTTAAGCGTGTTTACGAGAGTAGTACTAGGATGGTGACCTCGGAAGTCCTCGTGTTGCACCCCTCCCATTTTATTTCATATAATGTTTTTTAGTTGCATTTTCTCGACGGTGTAACTCATTCGTTATTTGCGTTTTGAGAAATAAACAATTTGAAACGATATTTGGTCAAATTTGCATTTAAATTTGAGGCGAATCTGCATCGTGGGCAACCTTTATATGAATAGATTGCGAAGAGTTGACTGGAAGATCATACCAAGACTAATGCACCGGATCCCATTAGAACTCCGCAGCTTAAGCTGCAAGTTCAGAGAGTAGTACTAGGATGGGTGACCTCTGGAAGTCCTCGTGTTGCACCCTCCCATTTTATTTCATATAATGTTTTTTTAGTTGCATTTTCTCGACGGTGTAACTCATTCGTTATTTGCGTTTGAAATAAACAATTTGAACGATATTTGGTCGAATTTGCATTTAAATTCGAAGGCAGTGGATAAGGAGCAGCCTTTATATGAATAGATTATGCAAGAGTTGACGTGCGATCATACCACCACTAATGCACCGGATCCCATCGAACTCCGTGAGTCAAGCGTGCTTGAGCGAGAGTAGTACTAGGATGGGTGACCTCCGGAAGTCCTGTTGCACCCTCCCATTTTATTTCTGATTTTTTTAGTTGCATTTTCACGGGTGTAACTCATTGTTTTTCGCTTTGTGAAATAAATAATTTGAACGATTTTCCAAATTTGCATTTAAATTGAGGCAACGATAAAACCTTTATATGAATAGATTGCAAGAGGACGGGATCATACCAAAGACAATGCCGATCCCATCGAACTCCCAGCAAGCGTTTTAGAGTAGACTAGGATGGTGACCCCGAAGTCCTCGTGTTGCACCCTCCCATTTTATTTCATAGAATTTTTTTTAGTTGCATTTTCGACGGGTGTAACCATTGTTATTTGCTTTTGTGAAATAAATAATTTGAACATATTGGCCCAAATTTGATTTAAATTGAGGGAGCAAAGGGCAACCTTATAGAATAGATTGGCAAGGTTGAGGTGCACATACCAAAGACTAATGCACCGATCCCATCAACTCCGAAAGCGGGAGAGAGTATAGGATGGGTGACCTCGGAAGTCCTGTTTGCACCCTCCCATTTTATTTCATAAATTTTTTTGTTGCATTTTCGATGAATCATTCTTATTTTCGCTTTTGTGAAATAAAAATTTGAACTATTGCAAATTTCATTTAAATTAAAGTCGATAAATTTATAGAATAGATTGCAAGAGTTAGGGGATCATACCAAAACTAATGCACGGATCCCATCGTAATCCGTTTAAGGCGTTTTCGGAGTAGTACTAGGATGGTGACCTCCGAAGTCCCGTTTGCACCCTCCCATTTTATTTCAAAAATTTTTTTTAGTTGCATTTTCCGGTTTAACTCATTCTTATTTTGGTTTTGTGAAATAAAAATTTGAACATATTTTCAATTTTAATTTAAATTCGAAAGGGTTCATAAGGGCCCTTTTATATAATAGATTCAAGAGTTGACGGGGGATCATACCAAAACTAATGCACCATCCCATAATCCGAGAAGGGTTTGGGAGAGTAGTACTAGGATGGTGACCCCGAAGTCCCGTGTTGCACCCCTCCCATTTTATTTCATAAATTTTTTTTAGTTGCATTTTCCGACGGGTGTAACTCATTGTTATTTTGGTTTTGAAATAAAAATTTGAACGATATTTGGTCAAATTTCATTTAAATTCAGGCAATGCGATAAGGGGCCCTTATATAATAGATTGCAAGAGTTGAAAGGGATCATACCAAAGACTAATGCACCGGATCCCATCGAATCGCGAAGCCGGATAGAGTAGTACTAGGATGGTGACCTCCGGAAGTCCTGTTACCCTCCCATTTTATTTCATAATTTTTTTTAGTTGCATTTTCTATGGTGTAACTCATTCGTTATTTTTTTGTGAAATAAAAATTGAACATATTTTCAATTTGCATTTAAATTCAAATGCGATGGGCAACCTTATAGAATAGATTAAAGGTTGAGGGACATACCAACAATGCACCATCCCATCGAATCCGGAAAGCGGGGCAAGAGTACTAGGATGGTGACCTCCGAAGTCCTGTTGCACCCTCCCATTTTATTTCATAAATTTTTTTAGTTGCATTTTCTATGGTGTAACCATTCGTTATTTGGTTTTGTAAATAAAAATTTGAAACGATATTTTCAATTTATTTAAATTGAGGGAATTATAAGGGCGCCTTTATATGAATAGATTCAAGAGTTGAGGGGCGATCATACCAACAATGCACCGATCCCATGAACTCCCAGTTAAGGGTGCTTGGGAGAGAGACTAGGATGGGTGACCTCCCGAAGTCCTCGTTTGACCCTCCCATTTTATTTCATAAAGTTTTTTTGTTGCATTTTCTGACGTGGTGTAACTCATTCGTTATTTTGTTTTAAATAAATAATTTGAACGATATTTGGCCAATTTCATTTAAATTGAGGCGAAGCGATAAGGGGCCCTTTATATAATAGATTGGCAAGAGTTGAGGTCGATAACCAAAGACTAATGCACCGATCCCATTGAACTCCGCCAAAGTTTTGGCCAAGAGTAGTAAGGATGGTGACCTCCGGAAGTCCTGTGTTGCACCCTCCCATTTTATTTTCATAAATTTTTTTTAGTTGCATTTTACGGGTAACTCATTCGTTATTTGGCCAGAAATAAACAATTTGAAACGATATTTGGCAATTTGCATTTAAATTAGGGTTAATGGATAAGGGGCCCTTATATGAATAGATTGGAAGAGTTGACGGGCGATCATACCAAAGACTAATGCACCGGATCCCATAATCCGTAAGCGGCTTGGGGAGAGTCTAGGATGGTGACCTCGAAGTCCTCGTTGCACCCTCCCATTTTATTTCATATAATGTTTTTTTATTGCATTTTCCAGTGGTGTAACTCATTCTTATTTTGTGGAAAAAAAATTTGAAATATTTGGCAATTTCATTTAAATTGAGGCTATGGATAAGGGCCCTTTATATAATAGATTAAAAGAGTTGAGCATCATACCAACAATGCACCGGATCCCATCGAACTTAAGGTTTGGGAGAGTAGGATGGTGACCTCCGGAAGTCCTGTTTGCACCCTCCCATTTTATTTCATAAATTTTTTTATTGGATGGTAACCATTCGTTATTTTGTTTTGAAATAAAAATTTGAACGATATTTGGTCAATTTCATTTAAATTCGAGGCAAGGCATAAGGGCGTTTAATAATAGATTGCAAGAGTTGCGGATCATACCAAACTAATGCACCGGATCCCATTAATCCGCGCTTAAGCGGTTTGGGCGGGTAGATAGGATGGGGTGATAAGTCCTCGTTTGCACCCTCCCATTTTATTTCTATAATTTTTTTTAGTTCTTTTCCACGTGGTTAATCATTCGTTATTTTCGTTTTGAAGAAAATTGAACGATTTTGGTCAAATTTGCATTTAAATTGGGCAATACCCAAACCTTTATATGAATAGATTGCAGAGTTAAAAAGGATTACCAAAGACTAATGCACCGGATCCCATGAACTCCGCAGGCGTTTTTAGGAGTAGACTGGATTGGGACTCTGAAGTCCTCGTTTGCACCCTCCCATTTTATTTCATAAATGTTTTTTTAGTTGCATTTTCACGTGTAACTCATTCGTTATTTTCGCTTTTGGAAATAAAAATTGAACGAATTTGGTCAATTTCATTTAAATTCGAGGCAATTGATAAGGGGCAATTATATGAATAGATTAGCAAGAGTTGAGGGGATCATACCAAAACTAATGCACCGGATCCAATCAATCCGTTAAGCTGCTTGGGAGGTAGTCTAGGATGGTGACTCCCGAAGTCCCTTGTTGCACCCTCCCATTTTATTTCATAAATGTTTTTTTTATTGCATTTTCTGACGTGGTTAACTCATTCGTTATTTTGTTTTAAATAAAAACTTGAACGATATTGGTCAAATTTCATTTAAATTCGAGGCGCAAGGCGATAAGGGCCTTTTATAATAGATTGGCGAAAGTTGAGGTTGATCATACCAAAGACTAATGCACGATCCAATCGTAACTCCCAGTAAGCCGTTTTGGCGAGGTAGTACTAGGATGGGTGACCTCCCGGAAGTCCCGTTTGCACCCTCCCATTTTATTTCTAGAAATTTTTTTAGTTGCATTTTCCGCGTTAACTCATTCGTTATTTGGTTTGAAATAAAAATTTGAACGATATTTGGCAATTTATTTAAATTAAAGAATCAATAAGGGCAATTATATGAATAGATTGAAGAGTTGACGGAAGATATACCAAAGACTAATGCACGGATCCAATCGAACTCCAGTTAAGCGTGTTTAGAGAGTAGTACTAGGATGGGTGACCTCCGAAGTCCCGGTTGCACCCCTCCCATTTTATTTCAAAATTTTTTTTAGTTGCATTTTCTCGAGGTGTAACTCATTGTTATTTTGCGGGAAATAAAATTGAAACATTTTGGCAAATTTGCATTTAAATTGAGGAATCATTGGGCACCTTATATGAATAGATTAAAGAGTTAAAAAAGTATCAAAAGACTAATGCACCGGATCCCATCAATTGCAGTTGCGTTGGGCGAGAGTAGACTAGGATGGTGACCTTGAAGTCCTCGTTGCACCCTCCCATTTTATTTCATAGAATGTTTTTTTTAGTTGCATTTTCGACGGTGTAACTCATTCATTTTCGCTTTGTGAAATAAATAATTGAAATATTCGGTCAATTTCATTTAAATTGAGGGAATCTTAGGGCAACCTTTAGAATAGATTGCAAGAGTTGATTTGCGATCAAAAAGACTAATGCACGGATCCCATCGTAACTCCGCAGTTAAGCGGCTTGGGCGAGGTAGTACTAGGATGGTGACCTCCGAAGTCCCGTTTGCACCCTCCCATTTTATTTCATAAATTTTTTTTAGTTGCATTTTCTACGTGGTAACTCATTCGTTATTTGGGTTTTGTGAAATAAACAATTTGAACGATATTTGGTCAAATTTCATTTAAATTGAGGGGCATAAGGGCAGCCTTATATGAATAGATTGGGCAAGAGTTGAGGTGCGATCATACCACACTAATGCACCATCCCATCAACTCCGAGTAAGGGCTTGGCGAGTAGTACTAGGATGGGTGACCTCCGAAGTCCCGTGTTGCACCCCTCCCATTTTATTTCATAAAGTTTTTTAGTTGCATTTTCGACGTGGTGTAACCATTCGTTATTTTGTTTTAAATAAATAAGAACGATATTTTAATTTCATTTAAATTCGAGGCGCAATGCATAAGGCAGCCTTTATAAATAGATTGCCAAGAGTTGACGGGGATCATACCAAAGATAATGCACCGATCCCATCGAACTCCCAAAGCGGTTTTGGGAGGTAGTACAGGATGGTGACCTGGAAGTCCTTTGGCACCCTCCCATTTTATTTCATAAATTTTTTTAGTTGTTTTCAGGGTAACTCATTGTTATTTATGCTTTTGAAATAAACAATTTGAAAGATATTTGGTCAAATTTGATTTAAATTAGGCAATGCGATAAGGGCACCATTATATGAATAGATTGAAGAGTTGACGGCGATCAACCAAAGACTAATGCACCATCCCATCAACTCCCATAAGGGTTTGGGGAGAGAAGGATGGTGACCTCCGAAGTCTCGGGTTGCACCCTCCCATTTTATTTCATAAATGTTTTTTTAGTTGCATTTTTAATGGGAATCATTCATTTTTGTGAAATAAAAATAGAACGATATTTTAATTTGCATTTAAATTGAGGTTAAGTGCGATAAGGGCACTTTATAGAATAGATTGCAAGAGTTGACGGTGGTATACCAAAGACAAATGCACCGATCCCACGAACTCCAAGCGGTTGGGAGAGTAGTACTAGGATGGTGACCTCGAAGTCCTCGTTTGCACCCTCCCATTTTATTTCATAAATTTTTTTGTTGCATTTTCTTACGGGGTAACTCATTCGTTATTTTGGGGAAATAAAAATTTGAACATATTTGGCAATTTCATTTAAATTGAGGAAGGCGATAAGGGGCCTTTATATGAATGATTAAAGTTGACGGGATCATACCACCACTAATGCACCGGATCCCATCGAACTCCAGTCAAGGGCTTGAGCGAGAGTACTAGGATGGTGACCTCCGGAAGTCCTCGGTTGCACCCTCCCATTTTATTTCATATAATTTTTTTTATTTGCATTTTCGACGGGGTAACTCATTTTATTTGTTTTTAAATAACTTGAACGATATTGGCAATTTCATTTAAATTCGGGGGGTGATAAGGGCGCCTTTATATAAATAGATTGAAAGTTGATTTGTTTCGACTACCAAAGACTAATGCACCCGGATCCCATCGAACTCCCAGAAGGCTTTCGAGAGTAGTACTAGGATGGTGACCTCCGGAAGTCCTTGTGTTGCACCCTCCCATTTTATTTCTAAATTTTTTTAGTTGCATTTTCTCGACCTTAAATTCTATTTGTTTTTGAAATAAAAATTTGAAACGATATTTGGTCAAATTTGATTTAAATAAAAGAATCCGGATAACGATTTATATGAATAGATTGCGAGTTGATGGATCATACCAGACTAATGCAGGATCCCATCGAATCGCAAAGGTGTGGGGGAAGTAGTACTAGGATGGGTGACCTGGAAGTCCCGGGTTCAAACCCTCCCATTTTATTTCTATAATTTTTTAGTTGCATTTTCAGTGGTTAACTCATTCGTTATTTTGCTTGTGGAATAAAATTGAACGATTTTTAAATTTATTTAAATTGGGCTGATAAGGGGCAACCTTTATATGAATAGATTGCAAGAGTTAAAGATCATACCAAAGACAATGCACCGATCCCATCGAACTCCGCAGCGGTTTGAGAGTAGACTAGGATGGGTGACCTCGGAAGTCCTCGTGTTGCACCCTCCCATTTTATTTCAAAATTTTTTTTAGTTGCATTTTTGACGGGTGTAATCATTCGTTATTTTCGTTTGTGAAATAAATAATTGGAACGATATTCGCAAATTTGCATTTAAATTCGAGGAAGCGAAAGGGGCACCTTATATGAATAGATTGCCAAGAGTTGAGGGAAAATTACCAAAATAATGCACCGGATCCAATCGAATCCGATTAAGCGTTTTGGGAGAGTCTAGGATGGGACCTCCCGAAGTCCCGTGTTGCACCCTCCCATTTTATTTCATAGTTTTTTTATTGCATTTTCTGAGGTGTAACTCTTCGTTATTTTGTTTTAAATAAAAATTGAACGATATTGGTCAAATTTCATTTAAATTGAGGCCAAGTGCGATAAGGGGCCTTTATATAATAGAGCAAAAGTTGAGGGCGAATTACCAAAGACTAATGCACGGATCCAATCGTAACCCGCAGTAAGCGTTTTGGGAGTAGTATAGGATGGGTGACCGGAAGTCCTTGTTGCACCCCCCATTTTATTTCAAAATTTTTTTAGTTGCATTTTCGACGGGTGTAACCATTCGTTATTTTGCTTTTGAAAAAAAATTGAACGATATTTTAATTTGCATTTAAATTCAGGGAATCCAATAAGGGGCAAATTTATATGAATAGATTGGAAGAGTTAGGGAAATATACCAAAGACTAATGCACGGATCCATGAACTCCGCAGTTGCGTGTTTGGGAGAGTACTAGGATGGGACCTCCGGGAAGTCTCTGTTGCACCCTCCCATTTTATTTCTGAATATTTTTTTGTTGTTTTCTCGTGGGTGTAACTCATTGTTATTTTGCTTTTGTGAAATAAAAATTTGAAACGATTTTGGCAAATTTATTTAAATTGAGGGAATCAATAAACCCTTATATGAATAGACGAAGAGTTACAAAGATCATACAAAGACTAATGCACCGATCCCATCGAACTCCAGCTTAACCGGAGTAGACTAGGATGGTGACCTCCCGAAGTCCTTTTGCATTTTTTTTTGAATTTTTTAGTTGCATTTTCGACGGTAATTTGTTATTTTGCTTTTGAAATAAATAAAGAAGATATTCCAATTTGCATTTAAATTAGGCGTCCGGGGGCCCTTAAGAATAGATTGCAAGAGTTGAGGGCGATCATACCAGACAATGCACCGGATCCCATCGTAACTCCCTTAAGTGCAGTTTCAGAGTAGTACTAGGATGGTGACCTCCGAAGTCCCGTTTACCCTCCCATTTTATTTCATAAATTTTTTAGTTGCATTTTTAATGGGTAACTTTCTTATTTGGGTTTTGTGAAAAAAAAGAAACGATATTTGGTCAAATTTCATTTAAATTGAGGAATGCAAAGGGGCCCTTATATGAATAGATTGCAAGAGTTGAGGTGCACATACCAACTAATGCACCGATCCCATCGAACTCCGAGTAAGGTCTTGGGGGTAGTACTAGGATGGTGACCTCCGGAAGTCCCGTGTTGCACCCTCCCATTTTATTTCAAAAGTTTTTTTAGGATTTTCTACGGGTGTAACTATTCTTATTTTGCTTTTGAAATAAATAACTTGAACGTATTTTAATTTCATTTAAATTGAGGCCAATCATAAGGGGGCCTTTATATAATAGATTGCGAAAGGAGTTGACAAAAAGTAATCAGGCCCTTGAAACTAGGAAACGGTGGGTCCTCCAAAGTCCGTTTGCACCCTCCCATTTTATTTCATAAATTTTTTTTAGTTGCATTTTTGGGTAACTCATTGTTTTTTTGTGAAATAAAAATTTGAAACGATATTTTAAATTTGCATTTAAATTAAAGAATCCGGATAAGGGCAAACCATTATATGAATAGATTCAAGATTGAAACCCGAATTACCAAAGACTAATGCACCGATCCCATCGTAACTCCGGCGGCTGGGCGAGAGTAGTACTAGGATGGGTGACCTGGAAGTCTCGTGTTACCCTCCCATTTTATTTCATAAATGTTTTTTAGTTGCATTTTCTTTGGGGAACTCATTCGTTATTTTTGCGGAAAAAAAATTGAAACATTTTTCAATTTGCATTTAAATTGGGCGAGGCGATGGGCACTTTATAGAATAGATTGCAAGAGTTGAGGGCGATCATACCAAAGACTAATGCACCATCCCATCAACTCCGCTAAGGGTTTCGAGGTACTAGGATGGGTGACCTCCAAGTCCTCGTTGCACCCCTCCCATTTTATTTCATAAATTTTTTTTAGTTGCATTTTCACGGTGTAACTCATTCGTTATTTGTTTGGAAAAAAAATTGAACGATATTGGCAATTTCATTTAAATTGAGGCAAGGGATAAGGGCCTTTATATGAATAGATTGCGAGTTGATTGGGCGATCATACCAAAACTAATGCACGGATCCAATCGAACTCCGAGTTGGTTTCAGAGAGTACAGGATGGTGACCTCCGGGAAGTCCTCGTGTTGCACCCTCCCATTTTATTTCATAAATGTTTTTTTAGTTGCATTTTCTGACGTTGGGTAACTCATTCGTTATTTGTTTTTGAAATAAAAATTTGAAACGATATTTGGTCAATTTCATTTAAATTGAGGCAATCAAGGGCGCCTTTATATAAATAGATTGGCAAGAGTTGACATCAACCAAAGACTAATGCACCGATCCCATCGAATCCGCAGAAGCGTTTTTGGGAGAGAGACTAGGAGGGTGACCTTTGGGAAGTCCTGTGTTGCACCCTCCCATTTTATTTCAAAATTTTTGTTTTTTTCTTAGGTAACCATTCGTTATTTTCTTTTGTGAAATAAAAATTGAACATATTTTTAATTTGCATTTAAATTAGGGAATGCATAAGGGCACCTTTATATGAATAGATTGCGAAGAGTTGAGGGCATCATACCAAAGACTAATGCACCGGATCCCATTGAATCCAAAGGCAACTTTGAAGAGAGTACTAGGATGGGTGACTGGAAGTCCTCGTTTGCACCCTCCCATTTTATTTCATATAATGTTTTTTTAGTTGCATTTTCTCGGGTGTAACCATTCGTTATTTTGCTTTTGGAAATAAACAATTTGAACGATATTTGGTCGAATTTATTTAAATTGGGGAAGGGATAAGGGCCTTTATTGAATAGATTAAAGAGTTGATGGATATACCACCACAATGCACGATCCCATCAACCGAGTCGTGTTTGCAGAGTAGGGCTAGGATGGTGACCTGGAAGTCCTCGTGGCACCCTCCCATTTTATTTCATAAATGTTTTTTTTATTTGCATTTTCTGATGTAACTCATTCGTTATTTTGCTAAAAATAATTGAACATACTTTTTTGATTTAAATTGAGGGAAGGCATAAGGGCAGCCTTTATATAATAGATTCGAAAGGATTTGGGTTCGATCATACCAAAGACTAATGCACCGGTCCCATCGAACCAGCTAAGGTTTCCGGAGTAGTACTAGGATGGGACCTCGGGAAGTCCGTTGCACCTCCCATTTTATTTCATAAATTTTTTTTAGTTGCATTTTCACGTGTAACTCATTCTTATTTTGCTTTGAAATAAAAATTTGAAACGATATTTGGTCAAATTTATTTAAATTCAGGCAACCATAAGGGCAAAGTTTATATAATAGATTGAAGAGTTGATTCAGGATCATACCAAAGACTAATGCAGGATCCCATCAACCCCAGCGCGCCAGAGTAGTACTAGGATGGTGACCTCGAAGTCCTCGTGTTGCACCCTCCCATTTTATTTCATAAATTTTTTTTAGGTTTTCTGATGTAACTATTCGTTATTTTCGCGGAATAATAATTAGAAAATTTTCCAAATTTGCATTTAAATTGAGGAATGCCATCAGGCAACCTTTATATGAATAGACAAGAGTTAAAGGACTAAAAGACTAATGCAGGATCCCATTTAACTCCCAGAAGTGTTTGGAGTAGTACTAGGATGGTGACCTCAAGTCCTCGTGTTGCACCCTCCCATTTTATTTCATAAATGTTTTTTAGTTGCATTTTCACGGGTGTAACTCATTCGTTATTTTGCTTTTGGAAATAAAAATTTGAAGATATTTCAAATTTGATTTAAATTCGAGGCAATGGATAAGGGTTTTATTGAATAGATTTTAAAGAGTTGAAAGGGGATCATACCAAACTAATGCACCATCCAATCGAATCCGAGTTTGCGGTTGCAGAGTGCTAGGATGGGTGACCTGGAAGTCCCTGTTGCACCCTCCCATTTTATTTCATAAATGTTTTTTTTTGCTTTTTGACGGGGTAACCTCATTCGTTATTTTGTTTGTAAATAAATAACTGAAATTTTAAATTTATTTAAATTGAGGAAGTGCTATAAGGGGCCTTTATATAATAGATTGAAAGTTGATTGCGACATACCAAAGATAATGCATGATCCAATAACTCCGCAGTGTTTTTGGGAGAGTACTAGGATGGTGACCGGGAAGTCCTGGTTTCCCCTCCCATTTTATTTCTGAAATTTTTTTAGTTGCATTTTCGACGTGGTAACTCATTCGTTACGCTTTTGTGAAATAAAAATTTGAACGATATTTGGTCAATTTGCATTTAAATTCGGGAATCGGATAAGGGCAGATTATATGAATAGATTCCAAGAGTTGAGGGGATCATACCAAAGACTAATGCACCGGATCCAATCGAACTCCGCTAAGCGGTTTTGGGAGTAGTACTAGGATGGGTGACCTGGGAAGTCCCGGTTGCACCCTCCCATTTTATTTCAGAAAATTTTTTTAGTTGCATTTTCCGACGTGGGTGTAACTCATTGTTATTTTGCTTTGGAAATAAAAATTTGAAACATTTTGGCAAATTTGCATTTAAATTGAGGGCAAAGGATGGGGACCTTTATATGAATAGATTCAAAGAGTTATGCGACATACCAAAGACTAATGCACCGGATCCCATCGAACTCCCAGTTAAGGCCTTTAAAGAGATTAGGAGGGACCTCCGAAGTCCTCGTGTTGCACCCCTCCCATTTTATTTAATAGAATGTTTTTTTAGTTGCATTTTCACGGTGTAATCATTCGTTATTTTCCCGGGAAATAAATAATTGGAAGATATTCGGTCAATTTGCATTTAAATTGAGGCAAGCATAAGGGGAACCTTTATATGAATAGATTGCAAGAGTTGATTTTGGATCATACCAAAGACTAATGCACCGGATCCCATCAAACTCCGCAGTTAAGCGGTTTAGAGTAGTAAGGATGGTGACCCGGAAGTCCCGTTTGCACCCCTCCCATTTTATTTCATAATTTTTTTTTGTTGCATTTTCCGACGTGGTTAACCATTCTTATTTGGTTTTGTAAATAAACAATTTGAAACGATATTTTCAAATTTCATTTAAATTGGGAATGCGAAAGGGCCCTTAAGAATAATTGAAGAGTTGATTTGCAATACAACTAATGCACCGATCCATCGAACCGAAGGGGTGCTTTGGGAGAGTAGTACAGGATGGTGACCCCGAAGTCCCGTTGCACCCCTCCCATTTTATTTCATAAAGTTTTTTAGTTGCATTTTTGATGGTGTAACCATTCGTTATTTTGTTTTAAATAAATAATTTGAACGATATTTGGCAATTTCATTTAAATTGAGGCGAATCATAAGGGCCCTTTATATAAATAATGCAAGAGTTGATTTGGATTAACCAAAACTAATGCACCGGATCCCATCAATCCGCAAAAGGTGTTTGGGAGAGTAGTACTAGGATGGTGACCTGGAAGTCCGTTGCACCCTCCCATTTTATTTCATAAATTTTTTTAGTTGCATTTTCGACGGGTTTAACTCATTGTTATTTGGCGTGAAATAAACAATTTGAAACTATTTGTCAAATTTGCATTTAAATTCGTAATGCGATAAATGGGGAATTATATGAATAGATTAAAAGAGTTGACTGATCATCCAAAGATAATGCACCGGATCCCATCGAATGCACTGCGGTTTGGGCAAAGAGATAGGATGGTGACCCCGAAGTCTCGTTGCACCCTCCCATTTTATTTATAAATGTTTTTTAGTTGCATTTTCCGGGGTAACTCATTCGTTATTTCGGGAAATAAAAATTGAACATATTTGGCGAATTTGCATTTAAATTGAAAGGCAAAGGGAAACTTTATAGAATAGATTTAAGAGTTGAGGTGCGATCATCCAAAGACTAATGCACCGGATCCCATTGAACTCCGGTTGGCTTGGGAGAGTAACTAGGATGGGTGACCTCCGGAAGTCCTCGTTTGCACCCTCCCATTTTATTTTTTAAATTTTTTTTTGTTGATTTTCGACGTGGTTAACTCATTCGTTATTTGTTTGTGAAATAAAAATTTGAAACGATATTGGTCAATTTCATTTAAATTCGAGGCAATGATAAGGCGCCTTTATATGAATAGATTTAAAGAGTTGACGGGGACATACCACCACTAATGCACCGATCCCATCAACTCCGTAGTCAATGTTGGGAGAGTAGTACTAGGATGGTGACCTCGGGAAGTCCTCGTTGCCCCTCCCATTTTATTTCATATAATGTTTTTTTAGTTGCATTTTCTCGACGTGGTGTAACTCATTCGTTATTTATGCTGTGAAATAAACAATATGAACGATATTGGCCTAATTTGTATTTAAATTCGAGGCTATGCGATAAGGCAGCCTTTATATGAATAGATTGCGCAAGAGTTGATTTGTGCGATCATACCAGACTAATGCACCGATCCAATCGTAACTCCGCAGCTAAGCGGTTTGGGCAGAGTAGTACTAGGATGGGTGACTCCCGAAGTCCTCGTGTTGCACCCCACCCATTTTATTTCATAGAATGTTTTTTAGTTGCATTTTCTCGACGTGGTGTAACCTCATTCGTTATTTTCGCTTTGTGAAATAAATAATTTGAACGATATTCTATTTAATTTGCATTTAAATTCGAGGCGCAGTGCGATGTGGGCAACCTTTATATTAATAAACAAGTGCATTGATTCGTGCCATCATACCAAAGATTAATGCACCTGATCCCATCGTAACTCCGCAGCTAAGCTGCATGGGCCAGTAGTACTAGGATGGGTGACCTCCGGTGAAGTCCTCGTTGCACCTCCCATTTTATTTCATATAATTTTTTAGTTGCATTTTCTTTCGACGTGGTGTAACTCATTCGTTATTTGCGCTTTTGTGAAATAAACAATTTGAAACGATATTTTGTCAAATTTACATTTAAATTGAAGAATCATGATAAGGCAACTATATATGAATAGATTATGCGAAGAGTTGCCGGGTGCGATCATACAAAGACTAATGCACCTGATCCCATCGTAACTCCGCAGCTAAGCTTGCTTGGGCGAGAGAGTACTAGGATGGTGACTCGGAAGTCCTCGTGTTGCACCCTCCCATTTTATTTCATAGAATGTTTTTTAGTTGCATTTTCGACGTAGTGTAACTCATTCGTTATTTTCGCTTTTGTGAATAAATAATTAGAACGATATTCTATTTAATTTGTATTTAAATTCGAGGCGTGTTGGGATAGGGCAACCTTTATATTAATAAATTGCAAGAGTTGACGCAAGCGATCATACCAACACTAATGCAACCGGATCCCATCGTAACTCCCAAGCCAAGAGCCATGTAGTAGTACTAGGATGGTGACCTCCGAAGTCCTCGTGTTGCACCCTCCCATTTTATTTCATATAATTTTTTTTAGTTGCATTTTCTCGACGTGGTGTAACTCATTCGTTATTTATGCTTGTGAAATAAACAATTTGAAACGATATTTGGTCAATTTGCATTTAAATTCGAGGCGCAAGTGCGGCAAGCGCCATTATATGAATAGATTGGCGTAAGAGTTGATCGGCGATCACCAAGCACGGATCCAATCGTAACTCCGCAGCTTGCCAGTTTGCCTTAGAGTAGTACTAGGATGGGTGACCTCCTGGGAAGTCCTCGTGTTGCACCCCTCCCATTTTATTTCATATAATTTTTTTTAGTTGCATTTTCTAATGGTGTAACTCATTCGTTATTTATGCTTTTGAAATAAACAATTTGAAACGATATTTTGTCAAATTTGCATTTAATCTTCGAGGCTAATCATAAGTGGGCGCCATTATATGAATAGATTGCGCAAGAGTTGATTCGGGTGATCATACCAAGACTAAAGCAACCGGATCCAATCGTAACTCCGCAGGAAGCGCGTTTGGGCGAGAGAGTAGTACTAGGATGGGTGACCTCTCGAAGTCCTCGTTGCACCCTCCCATTTTATTTCATAGAATGTTTTTTTATTTTCTTTTCGACGTAACTCATTCGTTATTTTCGCTTTTGTGAAATAAATAACTGAACGATATTCTATTTAATTTGCATTTAAATTCGAGGCGAAGTGGGATCAACCTTTATATTAATAATTGCAAGAGTTGATTTAAGCGATCATACCAAAGACTAATGCACCTGGATCTCATCGTAACTCCGCAGCTGTCGCTTGGGCGAGAGTAGTACTAGGATGGTGACCTCCGGAAGTCCTTGTGTTGCACCTCCCATTTTATTTCATATAAATTTTTAGTTGCATTTTCTCTCGGTGTAACTCATTCGTTATTTATGCTTAGAAATAAACAAATTGAAACGATATTTGGTCAAATTTGCATTTAAATCGAGGCTAAATCGCGATGGGGCACCATTATATGAATAGATTATAAGAGTTGACGGCAGGCGATCATACCAAGACTAATGCACCGATCCCATCGTAACTCCGCAATTCGTGCTTGGGCGAGAGTAGACTAGGATGGGTGACCTCCGGGAAGTCCTCGTGTTGCACCTCCCATTTTATTTCAGAATTTTTTAGTTGTATTTTCTCGACGAGTGTAACTCATTCGTTATTTTCGCTTTGTGAAATGAATAATTAGAACTATATTCTATTTAATTTGCATTTAAATTGAGAGGCTAAGTGCATCGGGGCAACCTTATATGAATAGATTGCAAGAGTTGACTGCAATCATACCAGACTAATGCACCGGATCGCATTAGAACTCCGCAGCGTGTTTAAGCCGAGAGTAGTACTAGGATGGGTGACTGGAAGTGCTCGTTAGTACCCTCCCATTTTATTTCATATAATTTTTTTAGTTGCATTTTCTCGATGGTGTAACTCATTCGTTATTTATGCGTTTGTGAAATAAACAATTTGAAACGATATTTGGTCAAATTTGCATTTAAATTCAAGGCTAGCGAAGGTACGCAAATTTCTTTATATGAATAGATTCATGCAAGAGTTAACAGCGATGATCATACCAAAGACTAATGCACCGGATCCCATCGAACTCCGCAGCTAAGCGTGTCATGAGAGTAGCATTAGGATGGTGACCTGGAAGTACCTGTTTGCACTCCCATTTTATTTCATATGAATGTTTTAGTTGCATTTTCTCGACGTGTAACTCATTCGCTATTTTCGCTTTGTGAAATAAATAACTGAACGATTCTATCGAATTTGCATTTAAATTCGAGGCGCTAGTGCGATAAGGCGCTCTTTATATGAATAGATTATGCAAGAGTTGACGGCGATCATACCAAAGACTAATGCACCGGATCCAATTAACTCCGCAGCTAAGCGCAGTTTCTACGAGAGTAGTACTAGGATGGGTGACCTCCCGAAGTCGCCGCGGTTGCACCCTCCCATTTTTTTCATAGAATGTTTTTTAGTTGCATTTTCTCGACGTGGTGTAACCTCATTCGTTATTTGTGTTTGTGAAATAAACAATTTGAAACGATATTTGGTCAAATTTGCATTTAAATTCGAGGCGAATCGATCTGGGCGTACCATTATATGAATAGATTAAGCAAGAGCGATTGCAAGCGATCATACCAAAGACTAATGCACCGATCCCATCAACTCCGCAGTTAAGCGCAAGTTTGGAGTAGTACTAGGATGGGTGACCTCCTAGAAGTCCTCGTGTTGCACCCTCCCATTTTATTTCATATAATTTTTTTAGTTGCATTTTCTGACGTGGTGTAACTCATTGCTATTTATGCTAGAAATAAACAATTTGAAACGATATTTTGTCAAATTTACATTTAAATTGAGGCTAATCGCGATAAGGGCACCATTATATGAATAGATTGCGCAGAGTTGTCGGGTATGCGATCATACCAAAGACTAATGCAATCGGATCCCATCGTAACTCCGCAATTAAACGTGTTTCATGAGTAGTACTAGGATGGGTGACCTCCGAAGTCCTCGTGTTGCACCCTCCCATTTTATTTCATAGAATTTTTTTTAGTTGTATTTTCTCGACGTGGTGTAACTCATTCGTTATTTTCGCTTTGTGAAATGAATAATTAGAACTATATTCTATCGAATTTGCATTTAAATTCGACGTTAAGTGCCATCAGGCAACCTTTATATGAATAGATTATGCAAGAGTTGATTCGTGCAATCATACCCAGACTAATGCACCGGATCGCATTAGAACTCCGCAGCTAAGCGTAAGCTTGCAGAGTAGTACTAGGATGGGTGACCGAAGTCGTGGTTGCACCTCCCATTTAATTTCATAATTTTTTTTAGTTGCATTTTTCGACGTGGTGTAACCTCATTCGCTATTTATGCTTTGTGAAATAAACAATTTGAAACGATATTTGGTCAAATTTGCATTTAAATTCATTAAGTGCGATAAGGCTACCTTTATATGAATAGATTGCGCAAGAGTTAACAGGGTATGATCACCAAAGACCAATGCACCGGATCCCATCGTAACTCCGCAGCAGCAAGTGTTTGGCTAGAGTAGTATTAGGATGGTGACCTCGGGAAGTACTCGTGTTGCACCCTCCCATTTTATTTCATAGAATGTTTTTAGTTGCATTTTCTTGACGTGGTGTAACCTTATTCGTTATTTTCGCTTTTGTGAAATAAATAACTGAACGATATTCTATCGAATTTGCATTTAAATTGGGCTAGTGCGTATACCTTTATATGAATAGATGGCGCAAGAGTTGACGGCTGCGATCATACCAAAGACTAATGCACCGGATCCAATTAGAACTCCGCAGCTTGCCGTGCTTCTAGAGTAGTACTAGGATGGGTGACCTCTCGAAGTCGCCGGTTGCACCCTCCCATTTTATTTCATAGAATGTTTTTAGTGTTTTTCTCACGAGTAACTCATTCTTTTTTTTTGTGAAATGAATAATTAGAACTATTCCGAATTTGCATTTAAATTCGGGGTGCCATCGGGGCAACCTTTATATGAATAGATTCAAGAGTTGAGGGCGATCATACCAAAACTAATGCACCGGATCGCATTAGAACTCGCAGCTTAAGCTTTTGGGCGAGGAAGTACTAGGATGGGTGACTCAAGTCCTCGTGGTTTACCCTCCCATTTTATTTCATAAAATTTTTTTAGTTGCATTTTCTCGACGGGTGTAACCATTCTTATTTAGCTTTTGAAAAAAAATTGAAACGAATTTGGTCAAATTTGCATTTAAATTGAGGGCAAGGCGAAAGGGGCCTTTATTGAATAGATTTGCAAGAGTTGACGGGGATCATAAGCTAATGCACCGGATCCCATAACTCGAGTTTGCTTGGGGAGTAGTACTAGGATGGTGACCTCCGAAGTCCTCGTTGCACCCTCCCATTTTATTTCATAAATGTTTTTTTTAGTTGCATTTTCAGGGTGTAACTCATTCATTTTCGCTTTGTGAAATAAATAACTGAACGATATTCGGCAATTTATTTAAATTGAGGCGCAATATAAGGGGTACCTTTATATGAATAGATTCCAAGAGTTGATTAAAATCATACCGACTAATGCACCGGATCCAAGAACTCGCAGCAAGGTTGGGCCAGAAGAAGATGGTGACCCCAAGCCCTCTTTGCACCCTCCCATTTTATTTCATAGAATGTTTTTTTTTATTGCATTTTTCACGAGGTAACTCATTCTATTTTCGCGGAAATAATAATTAGAAATATTCTTTTAATTTGCATTTAAATTGAGGCTA
>NW_026291197.1:12500-19209 GCF_025698545.1 Gossypium raimondii | reverse complement strand
TATCTCAAATAACAAAAAAGAAAGAATGTCGCTTTGATTTCGCGCAAAGGGACTTTTAAATTTCCAATTTCCACCGGACCAGCCTGGTCGAGTACCCGGCCGGGCTCATTTTTTATTTTCAACTCAAATAACTCATTTTTCTTATGATTCTGCGATCTGACATGTTGTAACAAAAAAATCTTGTTGTTGCATTGAATCAACAATCAGCAGAAGAAGTCCTATTTCCGTTCCTATGATATAGAATCAAAATATTATTTCTATTCTTTTTCTTTCTTCCTATTTCTTTTTATTTCCATTTATTTTATATTTTACTAGAATAACTAGAATAAATAATAAAAAAACTATGGATTTTTGCACAATCCATTTTTATGTTATTTATGTGTTATGATTAAGTCCTTTTGTCGAATCCTATCTATCAAAACTCCTATAACTTTAAGTCTTCTGACAAAAGGTGGCAAGGCCCTAATTTTCAGGATTTTTTAGGCTCCTATCTTGTAATCCTATCTTGATTACGCCCAATTCCCCTGTTCGACAAAGGGTCCCTTTATATACAATAAATATACAATAAATACAATAATCGCATTGTAGCGGGTATAGTTTAGTGGTAAAAGTGTGATTCGTTCTATTAATCCCCCTAAGAGTTAAGGGGTCCCTCGGTTTGATTCATATTCCATAAAACTTTATTTAAAAGGATTTAACTTTACCTCTCAACGAAAGATTTGAGGAAGAATATACATTCTCGTGATTTGGATCCAAGGGCCAATTAAATTAGATATAATTTTTAAATTATATTCTAACTAAAAATTGAAAAATTGGATTATGAAATTACGAAACATAAATTTTTTTTTTCAATTGGATCAATACTTCCAATTGAATAAGTATGAGGAAAAGATCCATGGATAAAGATAGAAAAGTGTATTTCTAATCGTAACTAAATCTTCAATTTTTTTTGATGGGATAGATTGAAGCAAAATAGCTATTAAACGATAACTTTGGTTTACTAGAGACATTTACATCTTGTTTTAGCTCGGCGGAAACAAAATGCTTTTCCTAAGGATTTTCTCAAATAGAAATAGAGAACGAAGTAACTAGAAAAATTGTTCTATTCTAATCCCACTCTTCTAGAAGGATCATCTAGAAAGCGAATTGTTTTGAATGCATTCAGACAGAAAAGCTAACATAGATGGTATGGGCCGAATTCTTATTTCATTTCGTTCCTGCCTTATCTTTATCTTATTTATATTCAATTTTTTTGATTTCTTTTTTTTTTATTTATCCATCTTCCATAAAGGAGCCGAATGAAACCAAAATTTCATGTTCGGTTTTGAATTAGAGACGCTAAAAATAATGAATCAACGTCGACTATAACCCCTAGCCTTCCAAGCTAACGATGCGGGTTCGATTCCTGCTACCCGCCTCGATATTCGAATTCTATCTATTCTATCTATTTGATGATTAATTCAATTCAACGATGCATTAGCATCATTGAATTGAATTAATAAATACTGCAATTCTAACAATACAATTTTCACATGTTCTTTAGTTTTTCCAACCAAGAGAAAAGAAAAAACCGAACAAGAGAAAAAAGTCAAATGTCAAAAATCGTAATGAAAGCGTCCATTGTCTAATGGATAGACAGAGGTCTTCTAAACCTTTGGTATAGGTTCAAATCCTATTGGACGCAATTTAGAATCGATTTCTATATTCCATTGTTAGAATTTTCATTTATAATTGTTCCTGAAGTCGAAAACGTTCCATTTGGTCCTGAATAGCGTCTTTCAAAAGCGTTTCCGCTTCCTCAGTGAATGTCTTGTAGAAGATATGATTTCTTGGAACTGAGGTTTATTCGTTTTTGGCAAGTACGTAACTCAACGAGAAATTTCCTTACTTGTCCAATTTCTAATGAATCAAGATAACCATTCGTTCCGGTATAAATAGTACTTATCTGTTCTGCCACCGTAAGAGGAGCTGATTGGGATTGTTTAAGCAACTCACGTAATCGTTGACCTCGTGCCAATTGATTCTGAGTAGCTTTATCGAGATCAGAAGCAAATTGTGCAAAGGCTTCTAATTCGGCGAATTGGGCCAATTCCAATTTTGATTTACCAGCGACTTGTTTCATAGCTTTAATTTGAGCCGCCGATCCTACTCTGGAGACGGAAATCCCTACATTAATAGCAGGTCTGATTCCAGCATTGAATAGATCGGCGGATAAGAATATTTGTCCATCTGTAATGGAAATCACATTAGTAGGAATATACGCCGAAACGTCTCCCCGACTGGGTCTCAACTATTGGTAAAGCAGTCATACTTCCTTCACCTAACTGAGAACTTGATTTAGCGGCTCTTTTCTAAAAGGCGCGAATGCAAATAAAAACATCTCCTGATAAGCTTCACGACCCGGCGGTCTTCGTAATAGAAGAGACATTTGGCGATAAGCTTGTGCTTGCTTGGAAAGATCATCATAAATGATTAAGGTGTGTCGTTCACGATACATAAAATATTCAGCCAAAGCAGCTCCTGTATAAGGAGCGAGGTATTGTAATGTAGCTGGGGAATCCGCCGTTTCGTTGCTACTACTAATGGTGTACCCATCGCTCCTCTTTCTGGAAAGTGGTCACTACCTGAGCCACAGAAGATGCTTTTGACCGATAGCTACATAAACACATATTACATTTTGCCCTTGCTGATTGAGAATCGTATCCGTGGCTACTGCTGTTTTACCGGTCTGTCTATCCCCAATAATTAATTCTCGCTGACCACGTCCTATAGGGATCATCGAATCAATAGCAATAAGGCCTGTTTGAAGAGGCTCATAAACGGAACGTCTCGAAATAATACCTGGGGTAAGAGATCTAATTAACTGAGATTCAGAAGCTGAAATTTCACCCCGACCGTCAATAGTTTAGCCAGGCATTTATAACACGACCCAAATAAGCCCTCACTCACTGGTATCTGAGCAATTTTTCCTGTTGCTTTTACAGAACTTCCTCTTGTATCATCAAACCGTCACCATTAATACAACACCAACATTATTTGATTCCAAATTTAGGGCAATGCCTATGGTACCTCTTCAAATTCTACTAATTCACCCACACTTCATCAAGACCATGAATACGAGCAATGCTGTCGCCCACTTGAAGGACGGTACCAGTATTTACAATCTTTACTTTCTATTATATTGCTCAATACGTTCACGGATACATACTACTAATTTCGTCGGCTCTAATAGTTACCATGAGTATTTCCTAATTATTTTTGGAAGAAAAAATAATGCCTACAATCTACAATAAAGTAAAAGGTAAAAAAAGGCTAATCAGTTATTTCTTTCATCACCCCAAACAAGCCAATATTAGCGCTATTGGTGCGTAAATGTAACTCGTTGTTTAAAGAACTATTCAGAGTTCCTAGAGCTCTTGTAAAGCTTGTTGGAAAACCCGTTGTCGGACTTGATTAATCGCTCTTTGTTGTTCAAAATAAATGGTTTCATTTTTGTAATTTTCTAATTGTTCCAAAATCTTATAAGTTGAATTAATCAAATTCAATTTTTCTCGTTCTATCTCAGAGTATCCATTCACTCGAAACTGATCCGCCTCCATTTCTATTTCTTTCCGTAAGGGCCGGGCCTTTTCCAGCCGTTCAATAGCCCCCCCGCGTAGTTCTTCTGAATTTCGAATAGTATTCAAGATCCTCTCTTTTCGATTATCTAATAAATCACTTAATGAAAGTAGATTATCTTTCCATTCATTTTTTTTTATTTCAAAAATTCCATGATCCCTTCCCGAACCAAACATGAACCTTTTCGATTCATTTGGCTCACGCTCAATTATTTCTTATTTATTGGGAATTAATTCCCAATATCTTTTTTTTCTAATGTAATGAGCTTACCCTCTCCCTCTCGTCTCTATTCATATTCCAAAATATCGAAACTGATTACTAATACAAGACCAGAATATTCGGAGGATTCTTCTGACCAAAATAGAAAATATATCAAAAAACTAAAAGTATAATAAAAAATAATAAATCAAAGATTTATATATAATTTGTAATTTATAATTGTACTTAGAATTGTATAATGTATAATTGTAATTTGTCAGCAAAGTTGTTTCTTTTTTTTCTTCAAATTCAAAGAATTCTTCTCCCTTTATACATAGGTCATCGATTCAGCATTGGAAAAAGGGGCTCAAATCGTTTTATCGACATGAGTGTTTTATATCGAAAAAACATTTTTGTTTTGAAAATATTTCTGTATTTAGTAACATAGTAGTAGAAAGAGTACCCTGCTGCATCTGAACTTCAAACGGGTTTGGCCTTAACCATGTTAATGGTCCCAGATTATTGGTTAATAGAGAATCAAAGTCGATGTACCAATGAATCACGAAATGCTATGGTTCTATAATATGATTTTAAAAATTTATTCAGAAGTAATTCGCGGGATCATGCACTCTTTTCTTTCCTAGTTATAATGAAAAAAAGTACAACTGGGTGAATCCAGCCTATTCTTGAAATAAACAACTCGCACACACTCCCTTTCCAAAAAAGATCAATACACCAAGGACTACACTTAGATTTATTGGATTTGTTGCTAAAATATCGGTATTAACCCCGAAACTCCCGGCGGATGGCCAGTGACCCAAGGAAACGAAAGAATCGGTTACATTTTTCATATGATCTCCTATTTTATTTTAGATAGACTAAAAAAAAAGAACTCGGTTCTTTCTTTTTGTATTATATCGCTTTGACTCCTTTTCCATTTATTCTATTCTATTTATATTATTCTAATTATTCTAATTCTATGTATTTCTTTTTTTGTTTTAATAAATTATTAAATTTATTATAAAATTATTCATTATTATGATTATGAATTTTCATTTACCTATGTATAAACGGAGTCAAAAATAGATTCTATTTATCTAGTTAGCTAGAAATGTATTTTTTTTTTTTCAATTGAAAATTCCAATAATAATAATTTTATTAGAATTAGGGGCAGGTTTCATGTCAATGGCAAAATACCTCATTTGTTGCAACACCTTTAAACAATAAATAAGAAATAAGTAAACAAGAAATTAAGAAATAAGGGGTTCTCTTGAACTAAGAAGGGGAAGGAAGAAAGCGAGTCGGTGTGATAATTCCTCATCCTCAAATTAATCCTTCCCATGGATTATTGTCCCAACGAATAATTAATTGTAGGGGTGAAATCTTGATAGAATTCGAAAAAGCGAGGAGTAAGTCCCAAGCCATAAAATAAGAAAAAATACAAAATTCTCATGTTTATAGGATTAAACAAAGGATTCGCAAATAAGAGTGCCAATGCTACAACCAGCCCATAAATTGTTAAAGCTTCCATAAAAGCCAAACTAAGCAATAAAGTACTCGTATTTTTCCTCTGCCTCGGGTTGTCTCATGATACCTTCTACAGCTTGGCCCGCAGCAGTACCTTGACCAACTCCAGGTCCAATAGAAGCAAGCCCGACAGCCAACCCAGCAGCAATAACGGAAGCGGCAGAAATCAGTGGATTCATGATAAGTTCCTCGCACCAAAATAAAGAAATGGTTAATGATACAATCATCCAATGAATTTTGACTTAATTATATTATTCCATCGCTAAGATTCAACCTGCCGAAGTAACTAAGAACTCCGAATGGAAGTGAGAAGATTATTGAACCGTCAGAACTATTTCGACATCTTTTTTTTAGGTCCTATCCGCTAGATTTTTTTGAATCCGCACATACTTTGTTCTTCCCTTTCTTTTTTCCAACCCATTCTTTGCTTTGAATTCTTCGTTTTTGTCTTTATTTTATTTATCTCTTTATTCGTTCAATTCATAGTCAAAGACGAAACAGAGGAACTTCTATTCTTCTATTGGAATACCTATCTAAATCCACAGTAGTAGGTTGGATTAGATATATTTTGAGTTGGTATATAACTAGTCAATATCTAATATCCCATATACATGTGTTTCTTACATAACGTAAACCAACTATTCATGTCTTAGATTCAATTGGATTCTAGAATTCTTCCTCAAAGGATAGACAAGAGCTGTCTTATAGCCATTAGATTCCATATACCTAATTTTACCCCCCCCCCCCTTTTTTTTTCCTAATCATTTTTTTTTTTATATCGTTTTTTGTAATGTAAATTCGTCTCTTCCTTTTATTTTTTATTTAGCATTATCTCACATGGATACAATCTAAATGGACGAATTCATTAGACCAAATCATTGCATACAAATAAAACATCAATATCAGTATTTGATTGAGCTAAGTTCATGCAATTTATTTTATTATTTATGAAAAAATTTCTTTTGGTCAATCATTGAATTGAATGAAGAAATCGACTGAAATGGGAATCATTCTATATAAAGAACAGCTTTTAAAAATCATAGACCCTAAATTGATACCATAAGAATTCCTATTCGAATTAGGACTCATAATATTGAAATTGAATAAACAAAACAATATCAAGATAAAGATAATATTGATTGAAGGTAAATATGATATAAATATAAGTAATAAAAAATGGACCAACCTAGAATTTTAGGAAAAGATCTTTTCAATTAGATCTCTTTCCTTTTTTATTACAATTCTCTAATATCGTAATCTTTTTGTTATTACTCTAGATCGTCGTATTTGTATATTTATGGTCCCTAAGTAAGTAGATTATCTTGAGTTGCGCATACATTGATTGGACCAAGCTAAGCTAAAAAGA
>NW_026291197.1:5000-10000 GCF_025698545.1 Gossypium raimondii | reverse complement strand
AATTCCAAGAATTCTTGTTATACATTCGTTCCAACCTCAATTCTCTTTTCTAGGTTCATCGATATTGAATCAATCGAACGCACTTCTAACACTTGTTCCACTTTTGGAAGACCCTGCGTTATATCACCAGATCTCGATTTTTCATATATAAATGTAACTAACGTATCTCCTTCGTAAAGGATTTCTCCATAATGCCCATGGACAGTTGCTCCGGAGTCGCCAAATAAGGCTTAGCCGATCTTATTACTATAGAATCAGCTTGAACAATAAAAACTTGACCTGATTTTAGGCGTGGTCCGCTTTGGCTATACATACATTTTCACAAATAAATTGCTCAAGACTAATTATTGTGGACGTTTCTTCACAATAATTATGATGATAATGATGATGGGGAAAATACCAATTCAAATTGACTGCATTCAAAAGATGTTACGGCATGGATCGAAATTATAAATTCTCCCATTTTCAGCTATTAAATAATAGTTAAGTACTTGAAAAGCCTGTTTTAAATTGTCAAGCTCCAAATATTTCGCTACCGAGGTCTGATTATGAGTTATTAAAGGTAAAATGATGAATAAAATTCGCAATTTTGGGGCTGTTCCTAAAGGACCCAATAAATTTTAATTGGAATTAGAGGATCTTTTTTAATTGATTGTTTTATCACATTGTGATATTTTACATCGTTGAATGGGCCCATGCGAAAACAATTAGATGATGACAAAATTATCAAAGATTGGGATTCCTTATTTCTGTTCAAGAGCGTATGAATAGTTCCGTGATTTTGGCTAAACGATTGTTGAATCCTTGCGTTGGAATAAATGGAATAAAACGGATTTTTATTGGTACGATCTGACCTATTATCAGAAATCAATTCTGAACCTGACGGATCATTTCTTTTCTGATATAAAAATATGAGATTTCACTAAGTCGATTCTTAGGAAATCTCGAATCAGACCATTTGTCCTTACTTCAACAAAGGAAGCACAGACCTTTCGGCGAAAGAACTTTTGTTGTCTTGGTCCCAACTCAACACTAAACAAGTCCGAACTAGTTGAATACTTGTGTCAGAAATTCTCCGAGTCGGTTTGCCATTTCCATAAAGGATATAATTGACAGCTCGAAGTTGCATATTATCTTTTTCCCGAAATGGATCCTGGGGAAGAGTGTTACAAATTTAGACCGTCCGGTATTTCATATGGGGTTACAGGTCGAACCAAAACAAAATACTTTTTCTTGGTAGGTGTGATCCGTTGGACATAGATCCAATTTTTCAATTTTTTGATTCCTTAGAGTTTGTTTTGCCTGTTCCTGGTGGTATCAAGATGCCACTGTGTCGAGATATCTTATCTCTTTCTCCGGGAAAATAGATATTACCCGAAAAATTTTCAGTTCAACTTTTTTTTCTTTCCACTCGGACCAATCCGCCCACTTGGCTTCTTGTATTTAAAGTGATTTGGGTATCTACTCCAATGATACTATTGTTCCGTACCATTATGGAAGAAGATTCGGATAAAATATGCACTTCCTCGGGAATGAAAAAATCGATCTACTTTCATTTGGTATTTTGGCTTAACCTTTTGACCTCGATACCAATCACATCCTCCTTTTGACGATTGAATGCGCCCTAGAGTCCCATATTTAGTAATTCCTGAACTCTTTCTTCTGTATCGAGGATCGTCAAAAAGCAAGAATACTTTTTCTACGGAAAATACCATTTATGGGTATTTCGATCGAGATACCGGAATGGGAATGCAGCATTAGTTCTTTCTCTTGGTCTTGAATCAATTGAAATGGAATAATAAATCTATTTCTTCGTCTCTTTGCTAATAAATCAGCATTCTCGTGGAGAATAGCAGAATATATGAAATCACAATGCCCAGTACCTATTATTCGATTCAATTCTGAATAATCGTAAATCCTATCTTCTTTTTATCCGAAAATCCGAACTAAATAAGTTGTGTCTCACTTGATCATTATTCACTGAGAATCTAGAAATATATCTTCGTTCGGCAGAAAGATAATGAATGTTTATTTGATCTTGATCTTTGTGGAGCGAAAAGGAACTACACTGAATTTGTAATGAACCCCTGATAATATCCACAAATGGCTTGTTTTTGGTAAGAGATGGACATTACTATATGTAAATTCGGGCGAATGGTACACATCGGTACTCCAGTGCATTTCCTCTGAGTCAGAATAAATATGTTTTCGAACCTCTCTTTCAAATTTAAAGTGTATGTTCCTGCGCGAATCTCAGCAATCACTTGTTCTGATTCTACATATTGATCGTTTTGAACTAAAAGAAAACTTTTGGTGGAATAGTCACCTTATGTATAATATCTTCGCTCTCAATAATTACATACAAGTCCAGATAACATAAAAAGCAGGATGCCCGTGACGTGTGTGTAGGATGAACCAAATCCTCATTGAATTTGATTTTTCCATTAAAAGGGCTCGTACATGTTCTGCAGTACCCCTGTAAATACTCCGCCGGTATGAAAAGTTCTTAATGTTAGTTGCGTTCCGGTTCTCCAAATGGATTGCCCGCAATAATACCTACAGCTTCTCCCAATTCAACCAGGTCACCATGAGTGGGGCCTGACCATAACATAATCGACAAATCCAAGATGTACTCCTACAAGTAAAGGAGTTCGAATAGATATTGGTTGTGTTCGAAAGGCTCTGAATCGATCGATGCTCCAAGCCCAATATCTTGATTTCGAATGGCAATGCACCGCGGACCCATATATATATCGTCCGCTAATACACGACCAATTAATGTTTGATAAAATTTTTCTGGAAGCGTCCTCTTTGAGGACTCACAGAAATCCTCGGTGGTGCCACAATCTGTTCTACGTACAACAATGTGTTGAACTACTTCAACAAGTCTGCGCGTAAGATATCCAGCATCTGATGTTCGTACGGCGGTATCCACAACCCTTTTCGCTCCGTAGCAAGAAATGATATATTCTGTTAAAGACAGTCCTTCGCGTAAATTGCTTTGAATGGGTAAATCGATCATTTGTCCTTGGGGATCCGACATTAATCCTCTCATACCTACTAATTGGTGCACTTGAGATGCATTTCCTCTAGCTCCTGAAAAAGACATTATATGGACTGGGTTAAACGGGTCAGTCATCCTAAAATTAGGATTCATTTCTTGTCGCAAATATTCACTTGTAGCATACCATATCTCAATTGATTGGCGTAATTTTTCTACCGCGTGTACATTCCCAAAATGATGGTGTTTTTCCAAAATCAAACTTTGTTGTTCAGCATCTTGGACTAGCCATCCCTTAGAAGGTATCGTTAAAAGATCATCAATTCCTAATGAAATGGATGTAGCAGTGGCTTGCTGGAAACCCAGAGCTTTTACTTGATCCAGGATGTGATGTATATGCCATCCGAAGTGATCTATTAATCTGCTAATAAGCCGTTTAATGGCAGTTCCATCTATCACTTTATTGTGAAATACCAGATTGGCCTGTTCTGCCATAAATACCCCTTATTCCGCTGAGTGGACTTCGCCAATGGGTTTGAGTCAATGATTGGAAAACTTCCTTTCTCGATCTTGATTGTGGTAGAAAGTCGGGTCAGGAACTGGGGTCCTAGTTGAACCGAGAGACCTGAATTCATATTGGTGTCATAGAATTTTTAGCTTAGATACCATATGATTGGGTATCATATGAGTAGGCCCGAAAACCTTTGTATAGCTTCTTCGATTTCTCGGTAAAGAGAAATATGACCAACAGTGGTTCGAATGTATATACAAAGAATTTTTTTTAAACTTCTTACTATTAGATAATGTCCATAAATCTCATGATAGGTACCCAAAGATTCATAGTGAACTTCGATGGAGCTTCTCTTGAAGCAATAACGCATTGCTCTAGTCGCCACCGGAGCCACAAAGGACTATCTAAATTGATTCTTTTCTGCCTATAAGCTCCAATCGCATCATAGGAATTACAAAAAAAAGGTTCTCTTGTATACTTATAGTTATTATCGTCAATTTTTTCATTTTGATAGCTTTTTCGATTCCATGGATTATACCTATTCGCACAAATACCTCGACGATTCCCACTCGTTAATACATAGAGCCCAATAAGCATATCTTGAGTCGGTACGGAAATGGATCCCAATAGCTGGAGACAAGAGATTCATATGAGAAAACATAAGTAAACGAGCCTTCCGCTTGCGCCTCTAAAGATAAAGGTACATGAACTGCCATTTGATCCCCATCAAAGTCTGCATTGAATCCCTTACAAACTAATGGATGTAAACAAATAGCGCGTCCTTCCACTAAAATAGGTTGGAATGCCTGTATACCTAATCTATGCAGAGTAGGCGCTCTATTCAGCAATACAGGATGTCCCCGCATAACTTCTTGCAGTATTTCCCATACAATCGGCCCTTTTTCCCGAATTTTACTCTTAGCAACTCCTATGTTCGGAGCAAGATGTTGTCTAATTAGACCGCGAATTACAAATGTCTGGAAAAGCTCTATTGCTATTTCGCGAGGCAATCCACAGCGATGTAATGAAAGTGAGGGGCCAACAACAATGACAGAACGTCCCGAATAATCGACTCGTTTGCCAAGCAAAGTCTCGCGAAATCTTCCCTCTTTGCCTTCAATTACATCTGAAAACGACTTGTAAACCTTATTATGACCGTCCCTCATTGGTTGTCCGCGGATTCCATTATCAAGAAGTGTATCCACGGCTTCTTGTACTAATTTTTCCTGACACATTACTAATTCCCCTGGCGTAGATCTACTTGTTGTTAATAGATCGGTAAGAGTATTATTTCGATAGATAACTCTTCTATAGAGTTCATTAATATCCGAACTCATTAGTTTACCCCCATCTATCTGAATGATCGGTCTCAACTCGGGAGGAAGAACCGGTAATAGACATAAAACCATCCATTCTGGTTCTATATTTGTTCGAATAAAATGCTTAGCCAATTCCATGCGTCTAACCAAAAAATCCTTTCTTCTTCCA
>NW_026291196.1:0-19439 GCF_025698545.1 Gossypium raimondii | reverse complement strand
GCATTCAACCATATTATTATACCTTTGGTTCTTACCTCCATAGGTACAGGTCAAGGTCCACTTCTATCTTTCATCAAATTTCACCTTAAGCAATATAAGACTGGGCAATACTTTTTAGTATTGAACATTCTTGACGTTTAAGTTCTATTTTCCATCTCCATCAATTACCTTTTTCTAACCTACCTTGTTTCTATTCTAAACCGAACCTATCAACACCAAACCACTCATCTAAACCCTCTCAAAGCTTCCGCAACCCTTAACCTAAATCACCCAATTTTGACAACTCCAACTACTCCTCGTCGACGATTGGGCAACTTCAAACGACTCGATTAACGCGGGCGGATCGACAAGAAATAAATAAATAAATGAAAATAAAAGTAAACTTTACAACTTGGGCCACTTTGACAATTTGGCCTAATTTTCAACTAAGTATGTATGGATTTCTTGATTGGGCTGGGAATTTGCTTAATGGGCCTTGCCTTCAAGAATTTGGGCTTTTGTGACTCGTATCATTCCCCCCTTCCTCAAAAAGATTCGTCCTCGAATCTGAAAAATCAAATGGACTTGACTTTCCTCGATCAAACGGGACTAATGGCAACTGAGTCCACTTTATAAGCAGAATAATAAGGGTCGATTTACCTTTTCCATTTAATACAAACCTTCACTCATCAGGGGCATAGTGTAGTCGAAGCTCTTCGGGCTCATGTAGTGTGATTTTATCTTTGCCTATGTTGATCGTTTGAAAGTGTCTTTCATTTGAGAGGTATTGAAGTTGAAAGTTATCTTTCGGTCTTTCGGGAACCTGAAAAGTAGCAACACAAGAAAAATTTATATCTTGGTTAGTGGAAACATTCCTCACTACCATTTCCTCGTCTTTTTCTTTTGTTTCTTTTTCTAACTCATTTTCTCTTCTTTCTTCAACTTCTTTTTCAATTTTCTTGTCTGTTTCACATTCCTTTTCACTCTCAATCTCTTTTTGCTCTTTTTCATTCTCTTTTTCTTTTTCCTCACTTGTTTTAACAATGAATTTTTCGTTGATTTGGTCCTCATGGACTTGTTCTCGAGTGAGCGGCACTAAGGTGATTTTCTTTCCTTGATGCTTGAAAGAATACCTACGACCATCGTGAGTGACCTTTCGATCCATTGCCATGGTTCTCCTAGCAACAAATGGCAGGCTTGCATATGATACGATCTCAATTTAGTAGTTGAGTCCGAGTCGTTTGGTTCCCGATCGTAAACGAAGAAGTATATTAGACGAGAAGGAGTTAGAATATATTTGTGTACAAAGAAGTAAGATAAGTTTGTGCAAAGTTGGATGTGGATTTGGTTTAAGTCGAAATGGTATGAATAGAATGGAAGAGTTCAGTTTAAGATAATTAAGAAATGGTATTTGGTTTTGGTACGTTTTGGTATTTGGGAATTGGTACGAAATGGTATGGAATTGGTATGAAATGGTATGGTATGGTATTTGGTACAATTGGTAATGGTTCAAAGAGGTCAAGAATGAACCAACACTAAAGAAAAGTGTCGACCAAACTTATAGGACCTAAATGAATTGGAAATGGTTGAAAAGGACCTTGACCCGATACTTAGGAAAGTATGAACCAAAGGTATCAAAGGTGAACGCCACACTCGGGTTTAAGGAGTGATAAGTTCGAAAAGACTCGGAAGACGCCACTAAAAGCTTAGATAAGTCTTATGGGTCTCGAACGAAATTTGAGAGAAAATGCCTCACAATTTTGGCAGCAATTGCTAATTAAAATGTCAAAAGTCCTTTACAAAGTAAAATTTCAGCTATTTATAAGCAACACCTAAGCTAGCCGAATGGTCACTTACATTCCTTAAAAATTAAGCAAATGAATCACTTAAATGAACTAGCTAGATTCATTTGAACATGGAGCTCCATTAGACACCTTCTAGATGAAGCATTGGACTTAGAAAAACTTGGATGATGCATGGATAGCTAGGTTCGCCAATGGGCATAAATTAGCTCATTTATGTTGTAACTTTTGGTGAAAGGTGACCAGCAATTAAGAGGATAATGAGCAGCCAATTCAAGTGTGAAAGCTCAACGTTGAAGAGTCATGGAGTGTGAACACATGGAACCGAAAAGCCAAGATGCATCCAACAAATGTGAAAGGAATTAATGGCGAATAGTCACCTAGGAATGTTGAATTCACTCACCAATTTGATGCATGTATCTCCAGTGCAATGTATCTAACATGCATGCACCTTGCTAAAATGAATCTTCAAATTGGCTAACCTTGTTAAGTGATCCCACACATTCGCCAACCTATATAAATAAGAAGAACTAAAATTAATATGATATTTAGTGAACAAAATTAATATTAAAACCATGAAACATTAATTCGGTCAACTATATCACTAAAATCACTCATTAAATTGAGACTTTAAAGCAACTTAAAATCATGTAATAAAACTTGACATATTAAAAACATGCAACAAACATATTAATAAGTCGTAATAAACTAATTAAATCGACTTAAATAAATATTCACTATTAAATTAATGTCTAGTTGATATTAATTTGAATTGAAAAGGTTTGAGTGAAGTTGAGCTAATTCGAGCTCATTGAGTGAAATGGAAGTTAATTCACTCGTATTAAAGTGCACGGATTGCTTTTCGAGTTGGTCCAAGCTTCCTCGATGTGACCAACCAAGATCTCGCCCAAACTTTGTCAACTAAAGCCAAACAGACCTCCTTGAATTGTTTAGCTCGTGATCGGGTGATGGGACCTTGGGGCAACTCCAACGCTCCTTGTTCGAGCTAGGTGGGACTTGAGGCGTGGCAGTATCAGCATAGGCACTATGTCGCACAACTTCGTCTTGATACTTACCGATAGAAAAGGCAATGCGCACTTGTTATATCAATGGCAAGAAGAAGGTGAAGATGGCTCCACAATCAAAAGATTGTTAAAACAACTTCTAAAGAAAACCCAAGAGAGAATTCTTGGAGAAAAACTCAAAGAGAATTCGCACTTAAACAAATCTGAAATTTTGATATAATTGAGAAGTTCTTTACAAGGTGGCCACCATGCCTTTAAATAGGCCTCATAACTAGTCCTAATCTAATTAGAAAACTAAAATAAAAAAACTCCTAATTATTTTAATATGGAAATTCGGTCAAAGGTCTTTATTTGGGACTCTTGGACTGAATATTTAGATAAAAATTTAAACTAAGTAAATAAATAAATAAATAAAAATAAAAATAAAACTTTACAACTTGGGCCACTTTGACAATTTGGTCCGATTTTCAACTAAGTATGTATGGATTTCTTGATTGAATGGGAATTTGCTTATTGGGCCTTGCTTTCAAGAATTTGGGCTTTGTGACTCGATCACAACCTATCGAGCCATTGTGTTGAAAATTGTCCAATGCATGTACACTCCTCAATGGGCGCACATTGATGACAACTGTGTTGATCGAATGGTCACATGGAGAAGAGAAAATAGTAGCTTCTTTAATCTGTCCATGCTTGCTTTTGCATAGACAGAGGTTGCTTAGGAAAAGGCAAATAGACTCATCCTCCTTAAATGCGGTCCAAGCACAAGGGCACAATTAATTCAGTTTAGACACAATTTAGACTTTATTAAATTTGTCCAAACTTTGGACATAATTAAAACGTCAATCTAGGACACATTAAAAAGTTGTACTAATTAGAACATATTTAATAGACTTAAGACATACTAATAACATACATAAAACATATTTAACATACATAATTAAATTTGTCCGATTTTAACAAATTAAATACTAACAATTATTTGAGTTGAACTAACTAATTAAACTAACTCATTTAATTTATTCCAAGACCTAAAATGCGTGAAATTAAAATAAAATAGAATAGAATCTAGCTCAATGAGCTAGCATTAGTGAATTGAACTCCATTGAGTGGGTCGAGCTTGCAAGGATGGCGAGCATCGCTTTGAGTGAACCACAGGCGTTCCTAGCGGGTTGTATCATCCACTCTTCTTCGAACTACTAGTCCTCAAGTCGAGCCATTGGTTTACTTCAAGCATTGCAGCTAGCCTTAGTTGAAATGGGCAAATGGAAAATGAGTGATCTGAAATTTATAGCCATGAGTTAGCAAGAAGCAATGCAAACAAATTTGCAATCCGAGCATGATCTTAACAAGACAAAAATAATGCATGCGAATGGAGGATGCAAATTACCATGTTTACAAACATGCAAACAAACCGATTACTTGCCAATGCCTCGTCAAATGTTCGATACAAATATGGACATATTTTAAGGCATTCAAACCGATACGCCTGACCTCGTGATGAGAGTCGAGTCGTTGATGTGCCCGATCGTTAAAATTAAGGAGTATGAGTTGAGGTTTTCAAGTCGGGTTGAAAAGAACAAATTGGTGGAAACAAGAAAATATTTAAGTGATTAAAGAATGGATAGGGTAGGTTTGATTTCAAGGTGAAGAAAGAACCGATATTATAAGCAATATCGACCCAAATCTTACGTTAGCTTGAAATGATGAAAATTGTTAATCGTGACCCAATATCTATGAAAGATAAGAACCAACGATATAGGATTGAACGCCACACTTTAGTAAAGTGATAAGTTTGAAATTGACAGATTGACGCCACAAGAATGTCTTGATAAGCCAATGGAGTCAAGAGAGAACAAAGGGAGTTGAAATACTCACCAATTGAACAAAAGTTCATAATTGATCAAAGTCTCAAAATTTGTAACCTTCAAATGATTACAAAACAACAATTTATAGGTGGATATGTTCCACGAATGGACTCAAAGCAATCAACTTAATTACACTTAATTGAACTCAAATGGTCGTTGAAATAACCAAAAGTCATTTGGAAGCTTCTATGCATAGGTGACACCAATGGGCGGTTGTTTAGTCTTCCAATTCAGCTAATAATTGCACTAATGAGCTGAAATGATTTTGTTCAATGTTTGTTTAGTGAAAACATTATGAGCAGCCTTTAATTCCTCCTTGGGCAACCAAATAAGCAGCAGCCAAATTAATGGTAGTTTAAGCACACACAGCCTCAAGTGTGTGAACACTTGATCTCCAACACCTCAAGTGTGGATGAACGAAAATGAATAGCTCTCATGGTGTGAAAATGTTTTGAGAGATGAATGGTCTTGTGTGAACAACTCTTTGTCCATTGCTCTTCACGAATGACCACTTGGAGAAGCGAAAAACTCTTCTGGATTTTTAATTCACTCATGGTCCATTGAGCTTTGAATAGTCACATGAGGAAAAGGAATCATCAACTCTCTTCATGGCCAATCCATGCATGTACCGAAAGCAATTTAATTCAGCAACTTAATTCATATTAGGACACATTTAAATTGATGACAACAAGACACATTAAATCTGCTCATTAATTCAATTTGGACTAAGAAACATTAAAATGATGTAATAAGTTGAATAAATTCATGTCATGTGCTAACTAAGACATATTAAAAACATGTAATTAATTTGCCTAATCTAAGACACATTAAAACAAATAATAACTTAGACACAAATTTAATTCAACAATAGACTAAGACAAATTAATTAGAATATGAAATTAATTTGTCTCCACTTTAGACACAATTTAATCACTTCTAATTAAAAGTCCGAATTAAAATGCAATTTAATTATTTAAGTGAATAAACTAATTTGCATTTATTTTATTCCAAGAACTAAAATTATAAAACGCAAAGTAAGCTCAAACAAGCAAATGAGCTCAATGAAGTGGAACAGATTGAATTGAGCTCAACGAGCTAAGATTAGGCTTCATTTTGCACTTGGGCCCCTCAAGCTTTAGCCACTCTTGATGACATCGAGTTATGTTGAAACATGATGCGATCGGTTCGCATCATTCCTCCCTCTTGAAGATGATTTGTCCTCAAATCGGCCACTTGCTCGAGAAAAATTTTTCAAGTTCTCGAACCCTTTTGTTCATGATCCGAATAAAATCATTTCCAAAACTTTGAAAATTACAAATGGTTCGAGAAAGAATTGAATTATTTCCACGCCCTCCCTCTTTTGGAGGGAACCATTCCGAAGTGTCACCTACACAAAAATTAAATAGATTAGTGACACTATGGTCTATATTAAGTTCACAAGAACTTCTTAAGATCTTATGCAAAAATTGAACCAATGAACCAGTGCCGGAAGCAAAAGTAAAAATCGTTCTTACCTTTTTCTCCAATGGACACAAACCTAAATCACAAGTCAGTCGAAAAGCATAATCTCGAAAATCAGAATTGCAAAATCCAAGCCTTTTTAACAAGAACAAAGAATAATAATCTCCGGGGTTAAAGACAAAGCTTCCTTTTGTCATTTCAATTTGATACTCACCTTGATACTCACCTTGGCTTGATGACAACTTAGGAATATATATCCCGGGTTTAAAAATGCGATTTTCATTGGTCGTTTCGTAACACAACAAAAATTTCTTCTTCACCAAGACATAACACATGTCAAGCAAATAGGAGTTAGGCATACATACATTCAAGCAATCGTACCCTTCATATTTCATTCGCACACGTAAACAAGGAAGTTTCATACCACAATTTAGATAATTCACATGATCAACACAAGCAACAGTTAGATAACAACTTTTCATCACACCATCCCAAATTTTGTTTGTGTTGTTTTAATCTTGCTTCATCATCAAACTTATCAACAATAGAAATATCATGAGGAAAATTCTTCAATCCATCATTCCAATCAAAGTCATCACCAATCAAAAATTGATACTTAGACAAATCAGAATAGGAAAGTCTTTTACTAACTAAATCTTTGGCAATCTCACAATTATCATGCATATGAATTTGTTGAAGCTCGACTAGCATAGAACCCTTCCTGTGCTTACCTTTAGGCACTGGTGGATTAGGGTCATCTACGATCTTACCTTTCTCGACTAATTGAAATCGTCTCTCCTCAGAAAAGTATTGAAGTTGAAATTGATCAATGGAATTTTGAGAAACCTGAAAAGTAGAATCAATACAAGGAAAACTCATAGGATGGTTAGTAAAAACACTCCTTGCTTGTTCATTTTCATCTTTTTTGCTTATTTCTTTTTCCAACTCATTTTCAAATCCTCTTTCTTTTATCACATCACTCATTTCTTTTTGATGTGATCCGCTCGATTGATTGAGTCAATTCACTTGATTGCCCGATCGTCGACGAGAAGTTTGTTCGATTTTGTAGATAGATGGAGTTAGATGATTTTTTATAGCGAAGTGAGAAAATGGGTTCAAAAGATGGTTTGGATAGATGTTTGATAGGTTCGTGAAATAAAGAAATATTGTTTATAATTTAATAGTTAAAATGGAATGGAAAAATAGAACTCAAGCGAAGAACGATTCAATACTATATGAAGTATTGCCCGGGACTTATATTGCTCAAGGTGGATTATATGGATTATCGAAGATGGACCTTGACCCGTTACCTATATTGAGGTAAGAACCAAAGGTATAAAGAAGGTGGGGAACGCCACACCGAATGGTGATAAGTTCAAGGAGTCGGGTTGACGCCACTAGCGAGCTAGATAAGTCGAAGCGAGACTCGATTAAATAGGATAGGAGGATACCTCTCAATCAAGTTTTCAATAATCAAATTCGTAACCTTTACAATAAACAAGTAAGCTATTTATAGGCAAAGACTAAGCTAGCCGAATGGGCAACTTAATGGCTAAGAATTCAGCCATGAATATGCTAGAAATTTCTAGAAAGAAATAATTAATTTTTGAATGTGCATGAATGAAGCAATAAAATTCGTTTCATGTCCGGAGATGATGCGGATTGACCGAATCATCATGTTGCTTCACTAGATGCATTCATGCATCCTTAGCCTTGAAGAATCTCCATAATTCCATGAATGTGCAGCCCTTTAATGATCCTACATCTCCCTTGGCTGAATGAGTCATTAATGTGCCTAAAATACTTGAATGGTCATCTTGAAAATGCATGAATCATGCATGAAACGTCCCATGTACTTTCCCCATAAATATGATCCATGAATCTTCAAATACATGAACTTTCAAGCAACTCCTCTTGCATGAACGTCCCAAATGCATGTGTTACTTTAAATGCCATCCATTGAACCTCAATTGTGCATGCACACTCCCATACATTGCACCAATCCGTTCATGAACTGCAGACAAATAACATCGACAAGTTAAATGCATTTCGACACATTAAATTAGCAAATATGAACTCAATAATTTGCACATTAAATTGCCATACATATTAACAAATTCGGACATATTTAAAACATCATAATTAATTAAATATTTAATTTAGATATAATTAAAACACTTAATTAATTATTTGTCCGATTTTAACAAATCAATTAACTTAAAATAAACAACTAATTCAACTAAAGACAAATTAAATGGTTTATTTCAAAAAATAAATACAAACTAAAGAAAGCTAAAAATAAGCTCATTGGGTTAAAATTGAGTGAATTGATCTCGAATGAGTGACTTGAGCTCAAGTGAGTGAAACGAGCTAAACAGAGCTCAACGAGAAGAAAATGAACTAATTCACTCCATGGATTTGCAAACAATGCTTAGGAGTCTGGTCCAAAAGTGTGCCCAGGCGTGGTCGATCACTTTTGTACTCTCATTTCTTTCTTCAATCTCACTCTCTTTTCGTTTTCTTTTCTTTTTCGACTTTCGTTTTTATTCTCAATCTCATTTTCAATTTTCTTTTCATCTCACACTCATATTCTTTTCTTTCATTTCCTTTTCTTTTCATTTTCTCGCTCGCACTCTTTTCTTCTTCACATGATGTTTCGATTTCATTACAAAAGTATAAATCATCAAAATGAGAAGCCTTTCGTTGAGAATAAGAAAAGGTTTCTTCATACAAAAGACGATCATCTCTTTGTGATAGATCTTCCGTATTCGAGTACTTTAACACTCTTGAAACACGTTAGCCTCTTCGTAAATAATCCTTTGTAGATGAATAAATTGAGGCACTTGTAGAGACATGTTTACCTTTTCGTTTATCATCTCGGAAGGACTCAAACTCGGAGTTTACTTCTCTTGGTCTCAAACGCCTTGTTGAATAGAAGTCTTGATAAGAGTCTCTTGTCGAGTAGTGTCGTCGGGATGATCTTAACTCCGTCTCTTGACTCGATGAAATTTTCTTTCGTTGGGCTCTTTTTCTATTCGATCCAAACGATTATGCAATTCATCAAATTTTGATTTCACCATTCTACGACTTCTTGCATCAAAATTGGAATTCGATTCGGAAAATTCTTCTTGAGACATGATTTAATTGCTCACCACAAAATCTCACGTTTCACTCGTAAAGAAAATTCACACAACTTGGCTTTTACTTCTCTCAAATGATCTCACCAATCACTCTTGCCTTTTCCACTCTAGTTCGGCCTCTAAGTTCTCAATGGACTTCCTTAGAGCGAATCAACAATCTAGATGGAGTCGGCTTCAATACTTAAGGTAAAGGTGGGAGTAATTGTTGGGACAAAAAAAGGTAGGTTGAAACAAGGAAAATAAAAATCAAAGTATGTGGCATTTTGGGGGTAGAAGGAATGGTAGAATGAATGGATATTCTAAGTAACAAGAATTGATAACAAAATAAAACTCGCAACACTTTTCACTTCTTTTTTTTATACTTGATTTTTTCACTTCAAATACAATTGAATAATACCAAAATATCTTCAAAATTCACGAAATCCTCTTTTTTCAATTTTTATTTTTTTCAATTTTTTCTTTCTTTTTTGCTCGATTTTTTCGATCACTTACTTGACAACTTCACGAACGTCTCTCCTCAATTTTAGCTAGCTCGATACCAAATGATACACCCGGCCTCGATGATGAGAGTCGAGTCGTTGATGTGCCCGATCGTTAAAATTAAGGAGTATGAGTTGAGGTTTTTAAGTCGGGTTGAAAAGAACAAATTGGTGAAACAAGAAAATATTTAAGTGATTAAAGAATGGATAGGGTAGGTTTGATTTCAAGGTGAAGAAAGAACCGATATTATATGCAATATCAACCCAAATCTTACGTTAGCTTGAAATGATGAAAAATTGTTAATCGTGACCCAATATCTATGAAAGATAAGAACCAACGATATAGGATTGAAGCCACACTTTAGTAAAGTGATAAGTTCGAAATTGAGGATTGACGCCACAAGAATGTCTTGATAAGCCAATGGAGTCAAGAGAGAACAAAGGAGTTGAAATACTCACCAATTGAACAAAAGTTCATAATTGATCAAAGTCTCAAAATTTGTAACCTTCAAATGATTACAAAACAACAATTTATAGGTGGATATGTTCCACGAATGGACTCAAAGTAATCACTTAATTACACTTAATTGAACTCAAATGGCTATTGAAATAACCAAAAGTCATTTGGAAGCTTCTATGCATAGGTGACACCAATGGGCGGTTGTTTAGTCTTCCAATTCACTAATAATTGCACTAATGAGTGAAATGATTGATACGACCGCCTCGTTGATGAATCCGAGTCGTTGTTGTGCCCGATCGTGAATTGGAGTAATTTGAAAGCTTTACAAAATAGGCTAGAAGAAAAGGAATTATTTAGGCTCAATAAAGTTTTGTTGGTTTAGGAAATGAAACATAAATCAATGGATGAAGTTTGGGCTAAGTATTCAAGTCGAACTAACACAATAGGAGTGTGTTAACCCGTAACTTAGGAGAATGCTTAGGTTGGTAGGGTGTTGATGGAAGGTTTGTTAAGTGGATAGAAACTTGACCCCTATCAAAATGATAGGAACCTCGAGTCTGAATCGAAGCGCCACACTTTTGGGATTAAAGTGATAAGTTCGGATAGAAAACAGTTGACGCCACAAGGGTTACTTGATAAGTCGGCGAGTCTTTGGAGAACAATGAGAGTTGAAAACAAACTCACAAAGTAAACAAATTTCATATAAAGTTTAAAAGTATATTGTCTAACCTTTTACATGTTTACAAGCCAACTATTTATACTAAAACTAGGACATGAATAGCCAATTACGCCATTAATAAGTAACATGAATCAGCCCATGAACCGATTTTAATGATATATGTTCATCCATTGAATGACATTTAAGTCACATTCGTCCCCTTGCCATCCATAGATGCATCCTTAGTCATGAAGCAAATGTTTGTTCATCATGGGTAATAAATTTGACTTCTAGAATTTGCCCATTCATCCCTTCAATTTGGATGGTGCTTTTAAGGCTCCTTTGTTTCCACGAAAAAGGCTCCTAGGTGAGCTCAAGCAAGGACTTAAATGCGGTTTTAATTTGCTGCTCATGCATTCTCTTAATTGAGACTGGCACATTAATGGCTCTATTGAAGGGACCGAAATAGCACATGGAGAAGAGGGATTTTAATGCCGTCCCATGCATAGGGAGAAGAATCAGACAACCAATTTAATGTCATCCAAGCATGCATCAAAATTCAAGAGCCATTGATCTTCACGAAAAGGCTCATAGGAAATAGGAATCAGAGACCCTTAATGAGTCCTTTGCTATGCGAAAATGGATGTATAGAAACACAATGCATGATGTGCGACGCTCACACCAACAAAGCAAACTGATCCGGAGGTCTTACCATTAGGACCTATTACTCGATCTAGGGCAAAGAAATTCGGGAAGCCTTGTTCCTTACTTGTGCTACGATTCAGTTTATTCGATCATGTTCATGCCTTAGAACATAGGCTTTATAACATGTTGCATTTGATATGTGACGTATTTAGGTTCTACTATGTATTATGTGTGTATTTAAGTATGTTTTGGTATTGATTTGATGTTGTTTGTGTTTTAATGAATAAGTTTGCATTATGTTTACTGACTTGTTAATAAGTTTTCAATAAGTTTGCATTACTTTAATGTATGTTTGTTTTGTTTACCATAAGGAAACGTAATGGACAGGACTTAAGATATCATTTCTAGCTCGGTTGAAGCTCAAATATGTGCATGACTCATCTCGACTTGAAATAGTTACGAAAGATTGTTTCTAGCTCATTTCACTCAATACATTTCTAGCTAGCTCAAACTCACTCCACGCTCAACTCAAGTTGACGAGTCAGCGTTAAAACGTGTCCTATGTAATGGCAAGTGTCCTATGCATTTGTGGCAGCCCATGAGGCATCCAAACATGTGAGGAGCACATGACCGCTTAGCACAAGAGTGTGTGTGTGCATGTAGTCGAATATACAAGGATAAGAACAAGGGAGGTTGTCGTTTGAAATTTAAATGTATGGTCATTATTAAATGCGTAAAAGGAGTTACAACTCCTTATTTTAAACCCTTTGATTACAGCCACGAATTTCCATTCAACACCCTCTTTTGTACTTATAAATACATATTAAAATGATGTATTAGGTAAGATGATTTATGAAAACAATTACGTTTGAGAATTTCTCTCAATTTGGTTCTTCATTGAACTTTCCTTGGCATTTCGGACTTAGTTTGTTGTGTCAAATTTTCTTGATACTTGGGTTCCTAGATCGCTATCTAGAGGGTCCAGTACTTTTGACGTTAAGCATTCGATTCGGGTTTGCTCGAGATTGTGCAAGTTCTTTCGAGTTTAACGTTATTCTATTCCAACGATTACTTTGCCATTGTTGAACACTCAAGTTGCTACCTTGGCGTTCATGAAGCGCTTCGACTTCACCGATTGAATTTCTTTTTGTTTTAAACGCCAACAACTTCATTTTCCTTCCATTTTCGTTCTTTTATTTTACCCATATTTTACCATGATTATTTCTTTAATTCCTTGCTATTTTCTTGTTGTAGACGCTTACAACATTCCTAGATCCGTAACATACGAAGATAGTCTGTTTGTTAGGCTACATCGTATCATCTGGTATCGAGTATAGGTTGGAATTGTTGTACTTTTCTTCTCCAACAAGAAAATTCGAAATTCAAAATAAAATATATATATATCGGTTTCAAAAATTCAAAAAACAACAAAAGAGAAAGAAAAATCACTTCAAAAATAAAAACATAAAAAATAAAGGAGGAATTGAAATTTATCAAGTTTGAGAAAGAAAAACAAGTGTGTTTTGTTATGTTGAAATGTTGAATAATGTTTAGTTTTGTACTTTGTAATTCGAAGTGCTTGGATATCAACCGAAATGAACTATTCTTATTTGTTCGGAGCTAGGAACATTGTAAAGCACTTCTTGCATGAAGAAACTAAATTATTTAAATTCCATCCTTTTTCCTTTGTTTATTTTATTTTCTTATCCTTTTACTCTTTTCTTATCCTTTCCTTTATTTATTTTTTTCTCTCTCTAACGTGTGTTTTCCTTATAGTCGACACAATTATAACGAGTTTTGAAATGTTGGATTAGTCCTTTAAAGAACTAAAACACGAGAAATTGTGAGGAAAAAGGCATTGGCGTTGTGAGAATGAAGGGAGACAAAAGAGTCATTCACGCATTCTCCGAGTGAAACACGAGACGAGTGCTATTTTAGAGTGCCAGTTCTTTGGAGTGAACGAGAGGTTTTGAGAGTGTCTTTGTGAGGACTTTTACTTTTGTTTTACTTAACTCATTATCTGTATTTTTGTGTGTTGCTTTAGATGATGGATCGAAGATCGTAGTCGTGGTGGAGATCAACCACGATTTACAAATGCAAGCTATTACTCGCACCTTGCAACGTCTATTAGAAAATGCATTAGAGCCTATACACCTCGTTTGGACAAGATTGAAGGGTGGTTCACAATCATCCATAATGAACATAATGATGAAAATGACATTGAACATTCACCAAGGGTGAATCAACGACCGGACGCTACGTTGACGATAATATTTCTAACATTAAAGTTGCCATACCTTCTTTTCGGGCGTTCGATCCGGATGCTTATCGACATGGGAAAGCAAGGTTGAACACGTTTTGAGTGTTATAACTACCGAGCAGAAAAAAGTTCGACTAGCACTATGGAGTTTGTTGACTATGCTTTGGTATGGTGGGACCAATTCGATTAGTCGACGACGTACGGGTGAAGGTCTAGTGAGAACATGGGAAGATATGAAGCGTATCATGCGGAGCGATTTGTTCCTTCTCACTATCATCGAGATTTATTTCAAAATTACAAACCTTGAAACAGGAACAGGAGGCGTTGAGGACTATTTCAAGGAAATGGAGATGTCCATGATGCGTGCAAACATAGTTGAGGACCGTGAGGCGACTATGGCTCGATTTTGCGAGTTTAAATTCGAAATAACAAACATTGTTGAAATGCAACATTATGTTGAGTTGGATGACATGGTGCATATGGCGATCAAAATTGAGCGAAACAACGTAGAAAAGCTTCTACTCGAGGTAATACTCCATTTAAATCTTTTTGAATCCTTTATACACCCTAACAATGCGGAAACAAGCACCACAACCGCCATTACGGATTCGAGAGCCGACAAACCCAACAGAAACCAAAGCCTCCCATTCTTGATAATGGGCGTGGCAAACAACCAATGGTGGCACGAGCGATCAAGAGATATTCGATGCTTTAAGTGCCTTGGTAGGCGACATGTTGCTAGCCGGTGTCCTAATCGGAGGGTTATGTTGATGCGAGAAGATGGAGAGATCGAGTCGATTCGAGGAAGATGTACATGAACTCCGACTAAAGAAGATGAAGAGAATGACCTAGAAGTTCTGAATCTGGTCAAGTTATGGAGATCATGGTTGTCAAACGTAGTTTGAATGTGCAACAGTGCAAGACGAGCAACAACGTGAGACTATCTTTCACACGATGCAAGGTTCAAGATAAGGTATGTGTTGTGATTATTGATAGCGGTAGTTGTACTAATGTTGCTAGTTCGATGATGGTTGATGATTAGGTCTTAAGACGACAAAGCATTGAATCCGTACAAGTTGCGTGGTTGAATGACGGTGGAGAACTTAAAGTGACGAAACAAGTGGTTGTACAGTTTTCAATTGGAAACTACAAGGACGAGGTCCTTTGTGATGTTGTGTCGATGGATGCTACTCACCTTCTTTTGGGCGCCTTGGCGATATGACAAGAGGGCAATGCATGATGGTTTTACAAATTGATACTCTTTTATGCATGCGAGTAAGAAGATTACTTTGGCTCCTTTGACACCGAGTCAAGTAATTGAAGATCAAACAAGCTTGAAAAGAGTAAGGAAGTTGCAAAGGAGAAGAAAAAGATGAGCGTATATGCAAGCAGTCGAGAAATCAGGAAATGTCTTTCCTCTCACCAATCCTTGTTTATTTTAATATTTAAAGATCATTGTTTATTGGCTGAGTTCCCTGCTGATTTGCCTGCATCGATTGTGTCCCTTTTGCAAGAGTTTGAGGATGTGTTTCCAAAAGAAACACCGAAGGGATTACCACCTCTTCGTGGCATTGAGCACCAGATTGATTTCATTCCAGGTGCTACCATTCCAAATCGACCAGCTTATCGTACTAACCCTGAAGAGACGAAAGAGCTTCAAAGGCAAGTTGCAGAATTGATGGACAAGGGTTATATTCGAGAAAGTCCGAGTCCATGTCTTTCGTGTTGTTAGTACCGAAGAAAGATGGGTCTTGGAGGATGTGCGTAGATTGTAGAGCTATGAATCAAATTACAATTAAGTATCGTCATCCTATTCCTAGACTTGATGACATGTTGGACGAGCTTTGCGGAGCCGTCATCTTCTCCAAAATTGACTTGAAGAGTGGATATCATCGATTCGCATGCGAGAAGGCGACGAATGGAAGATGACCTTCAAAACAAAGCTAGGTTTGTATGAATGGTTAGTGATGCCTTTTGGTTTAAGTAATGCACCTAGTACTTTTATGTGACTAATGAATCATGTTCTGCGATCTTTTATTGGAAAGTTTTGTGTTGTGTACTTTGATGACATTTTAGTTTATAGCAAGACTTTGCGGGATCACGTAGAACATCGAGAGCATGATTGCGGACTTTGAGAAAAGAAAGATTGTATGGTAACGTAGAGAAATGTGTGTTTTGTACTGGACTTACATTTCTTGGTTACATTGAATGAGTGCAAGTGTTGAAGTTGATCATGAGAAAATAAAGGCAATTCAGAATGGCCACGACGACATCGATTACTCGAGTTAGATCATTTCATGGTTTAGCTAGTTTTTATCGACGGTTTGTTCTAACTTCAGTTCTATTACGCACCTTAACGAATTATTAAAAGAATTCCACTTCTTGTGGGGTAAAGAACAAGAAGATGCCTTCGAAAATTAAGGATTGTTTAACAAAAGCACCAATGTTAGCCTTACGACTTTGATAAAACTTTTGAAATTGAATGTGATGCTTCGGAGTTGGTATAGGCGAGCTTTAATACTGAAAAGAGGCCGTTGCATATTTTAGCGGAAACCGAGTGGAGCAACATTGAATTATCCGGTTTATGATAAAGAGATGTATGCACTGATTCGGGCATTGGAGACATGGCAGCATTACTTGTTGCCTAAGGAGTTTGTGATCCACACTGACCACGAGGCTTTACGATATATCACAGGTCAGCATAAATTGAACAAACGACATGCTAAATGGGTTGAATTCTTAGAATCTTTTCCTTATGTCATTCGATACAAAAAAGGGAAAGATAATGTCGTTGCTGATGCATTATCACGCAGATATGTACTATTGAGTTATCTTGATTCACATTTGATTGGATTTGCATATATTCGAGAGTTATACTCTGATGATCATGATTTTTGCGATAAGTATAATGCTTGTGAGAAAGGTGCAGATGGAAAATTCTACCAGGCATGATGGATATCTTTTCAAAGAAAAGGATATGCATTCCACGGGTTCAATGCGTGATATCTTGATCCGTGAAGCACATGAAGGTGGATTGATGGGTCATTTTGGGGTCACTAAAGCGTTACACACCTTAAAGAGCATCTTTTACGGCCTAAGATGCGCCGTGACGTTGAACGCCATCGTGAACGTTGTGTGACATGTAAGAAAGCAAAATCGAAGGTTTCACCACATGGTCGGGATAGTATATTTGTTGTGGTTGATAGATTCTCGAAGATGGCACATTTCATTTCATGCCATAAGACTGATGATGCTGTTAATGTGGCTAACTTGTTCTTTAAAGATGTTGTACGATTACATGGTATTCCTAGGTCGATTGTTTCTGACAGGGATGTGAAGTTTTTGAGTCATTTTTGGAGGACTCTTTGGAGCAAACTAGGAACAGGTGATGAACAGGGACGGTAAAGTAAAAGCAGAATACGTGAAGAAATTGCATCAACGAGTTAAGGAGAACCTCGAGCGAAGGACTCAACAGTATACAAAGCAAGCAAACAAGGCGAAAGTGAGTCACCTTCGATATGGGAGATTGGGTTTGGGTTCATTTCGAAAGGAACGATTTCCACCAGGCGGTCCAAGTCATACTGCAAGATTTGAGGACAAATCCTTTTCCGAAGGGGGATGATGTGACGCTCACACCAACAAAGCAAACGATCCGAAGGTCTTACCATTAGGACCTATTACTCGATCTAGGGCAAAGAAATTGGGAAGCCTTGTTCCTTACTTGTGCTACGATTCCAGATTTATTCGATCATGTTCATGCCTTAGAACATAGGCTTTATAACATGTTGCATCTTGATATGTGACGTATTTAGGTTCTACTATGTATTATGTGTGTATTTAAGTATGTTTTGGTATTGATTTGATGTTGTTTGTGTTTTAATGAATAAGTTTGCATTATGTTTACACTTGTTAATAAGTTTTCAATAAGTTTGCATTACTTTAATGCATGTTTGTTTTGTTTACCATAAGGAAACGTAATGGACAGACTTAAGATATCATTTCTAGCTCGGTTGAAGCTCAAATATGTGCATGCAGACTCATCTCACTCGAAATAGTTACGAAAGATTGTTTCTAGCTCATTTCACTCAATACATTTCTAGCTAGCTCAAACTCAGCTCCACACTCAACTCCAGGTGACGAGTCCGTAGCGGTGAAACGTGTCCTATGTAATGGCAAGTGTCCTATGCATTTGTGGCAGCCATGAGGCATCCAAACATGTGAGGAGCACATGACCGCTTGTGCACAAGATGTGTGTGTGCATGTGTAGCGAATATACAAGGATAAGAACAAGGAGGTTGTCGTTTGAAATTTAAATGTATGGTTATTAAAATGACGCCAAAAGGAGTTATAACTCCTTATTTTAAACCCTTTTGATTACAGCCACGAATTTCCATTCAACACCCTCTTTTGTACTTATAAATACATATTAAAATGATGTATTCGGTAAGATGATTTATGAAAACAATTACGTTTGAGAATTTCTCTCAATTTGGTTCTTCATTGAACTTTCCTTGGCATTTGGACTTAGTTTGTTGTGTCAAATTTTCTTGATACTTGGGTTCCTAGATCGCTATCTAGAGGGTCCAAGTCCTTTTGACGTTGAGCAGATTCGATTCGGGTTTGCTCAGAGATTGTGCAAGTTCTTTCGAGTTTAACGTTATTCTATTCCAACGATTACTTTCCCATTGTTGAACACTCAAGTTGCTTGCCTTGGCGTTCATGAAGCGTTCGACTTCACCGATTGAATTTCTTTTTGTTTTAAACGCCAACAACTTCATTTTCCTTCCATTTTCGTTCTTTTATTTTACCCATATTTTACCATGATTATTTCTTTAATTCCTTGCTTGTTTTCTTGTTGCGAGAACGTGCTTACAACATTCCTAGATCCGTAACATACGAAGATAGTCTGTTTCGTTAGGCTACATCGTATCAATGCATGCTTCCTTTAATGCCGTTCATGCATGCTTCTAAAGGAGAAGTCAGTAGCTCTTTAAATGCTTCCCTTTGCTATTAAGTCTATTGTAGACACATTAAATTTGGCGACTAGCATTAAACTGCACAATAAATTGTTCTTTAAATTAGTCCCCATATCCATGCACTCACACATTTAAATCGACCATTAACTCAAGTTTAAGGCAAAACAAAATTGGGTCAACAAGGCATATTAAATTCAATTGTTTAGGAAAATGCAGACCAACTTCCCTTTAAATGCCGTTCCATGCATGGGAACATCTCCTTAAATGCATGTTTCCTTTGCCATTTAGCAATTCAATGACTGCAGACACAAAATAAATTCGGTCAAATAATTCATGCACATTACAATTAATTTGGACCCTATTTGAACATAATTAATCTCATGCTTGAACCAAGACATATTAATTAGCCATATTAATTAACTGGACATGAATTAAGTTAACATTAAATTCGACCACAAGACACCTTAAAGTGGTTCATTAATTATGAATTAAGTCAACAATTAGACATATTAAATTCGCACTTTAAAGCACTAAAGACACATTAAACAACGAGCATTAAATCCGTCCGACACATTAAAAGTTGTACTAAATAGAACACATTTAAATAGTCTTAAGACAAATTTAAAGCATGCATTAAAACCAATAAAACATATTTAAAATGTCAGATTTCTTAATTAAATACTTAGTAA
>NW_026291195.1:0-20296 GCF_025698545.1 Gossypium raimondii | reverse complement strand
GGTACACCATGGTGCCTCGAGGCTCCCTGCATCAATCAAGGGCCTAGGTCGTCGATGTTGTCCGAGGCTCCCCAGACATCATAAAGACCGAGGTGCCGATGGTCTCCGAGGCTTCCCACAACCAAGGGCATAGTTTGCCGATGGTGTCCGATGCTCCCAAGCACATCCATGCACCAGCAGTGCCGATGGTGCCTCGAGGCTCCTGCACATCCAAGCATCAAGGTTACCGATGGTGTCTCGAGGCTCCCACATCATCCGGAGCCACCAAGGTGCTGGAGGCTCTTGTTGCGAAAGGGGAGGGACCGGGAGGATTCATCCATTGTTCGCTATCCGAATTCTACCCTTGGATTGGGGAGGGACCGGGACAACTCATTCATTGTTGGGTACCGAACATATAATGATATTTGAATTCTACTCTTGGTATTGGGAGGACCAAGACACCGACTCACCCATGATGACTTCAGATATTCCGGATACTCACGCCGGATGGATCGCCTGAGCACCGCCGGAACCTAACCGGTGGTGGGGCACCCACGCCTCGGCATGCGATGGGCGTGGGTATTGCCTTCGATAACCCCGCCGCTCAATGTCTTCTTCCCCTAAAGAGCTAAAAAAAACTGGTCAATGCGCTACCAAAGTATATACATGTGTCCGAAATAGGACACGTTTTTTTTTAGTTTCCATATGTCCCAAACAGGACACTTTTTTAGCCCGACGCCTCCGCATCAACAGGCCAGAGTTGTCGATGGTGCTCGTGGCTCCTGACATCCGAGGCACTAAGGTGCCGACAAGGGGAGCTTCCCCACATGTCCTAAACGGGACAGCTTTTTTTTGTGCCGCTTTTATTCCACTTAGTGACTTAGTGTTTTTAATCAAGATTTTGGTTGCTGGCCCAAAACAAATACAAGAAGTCAATGTTGGGTCCATGAAACATGGCACGATGGCAAGGGGGTAAAATTGAACAAGTCCCCTGAGTCACTATCAGGGGGGAGCCGCACCAAGACCAAAGAAGGCCCCTCACAGCCATGTTCCACGGAAGGGGAAGCACAGCCAGTGTTTAACTAACTCTCTTAACTAAGTCCCCACCCGGGGACCCTGTGGTGGTCGGCAACGTAACTAGGGGGATGGGATAGGCGATAGGAGGGACTTAATCAAGCGACAAAGGGTCAATTCAGCCGGATCGTGGCAAGAAGGCCACTCACACTTACAATACCCCGTCACAGATTTAAGTCGCCCAGAAGGATTCTACCCACGGTGGGAATTACGCCTAGGAGGCGCCATGATTTGTCCGTTGCCGGTGAGACCTCACGATTACGTGCTCCTTGGGGCCAGAGTCTCCCTCATGGCTGGCCTAAGAATTCCACGGGCACTAGGGCGTCGCTTCTAGCCCGACTCGACTTAGAGGCGTTTCACCATAATCCAACAAGACGCAGAAGCTTTCATACATCGCTTTTTCAACCAAGCGCTGATGACCACCAGCGAATCAACTGCCTTCCTCAGCATTAGGTTGAATTACTATTGCGACGCTGCCATCAAGAGGGTAAACTAACCCGCCTCACGCACTGCCTAAACCCAAATTTCACGCTCCTATTGGTGGGTGAACAATCCAACACTTGGTGAATTTCGCTTCACAATGATAGGAAGAGCCACATCAAGGATCAAAAAGCAACGTCGCTTATGAACGCTACGCCACAAGCCGCTTATCCCCGTGGTAACTTTTCCTCGACACCTCTAGCTTCAAATTCAAGGTCTAAAGGATCGATAGGCCACGCTTTCACGGGCTCAGATTCAGACCGAAATCGTAATCAAACGAAGCTTTTACCCTTTGTTCCACACGAGATTTCTGCTCGTTGAGCTCATCTTAGGACACTCATGCGATCTTTAATGTGATGTGCCGCCTCAGCCAAACTCCCCACCGACAATGTCTTCCGCCGGACGTACACCGGGCCGCTTTGGTCCAAAAAGAGGGGCCGTATTCATCCGATTCACTAATAAGTAAAATAACGCTAAAAGTAGTGGTATTTCAATTTCACCAGAGCTCCCACTTATCCTACACCTCTCAAGTCATTTCACAAAGTCTGACTAGAGTCAAGCTCAACAGGTCTTCTTTTCCTCACCGACTCGCCAAGCCTGCCTCCTGGCCGTGGTTTCACTGATAGTAGATGTGACAAGGGGAATCTCGTTAATCCATTCATGCCGCTACTAATTAGATGACGAGGCATTTGGCTACCTTAAGAGAGTCATAGTTACTCTACCGCTTACTCCGCCGCTTTTGTTGAATTTCTTCACTTTGACATTCGTGAGCATCAAGCGTAAATCACATTGGCGTGAGCATCCGCAGGACCATCGCAATGCTTTGTTTTAATTAAATGTCGATTCCCTTGTCCGCATTTCGGGGCTCGAGTCGACCGTTCGTCGCCGGAAGGCCCCCGAGGGAGCCGTTTCACCGTTCCTGGCCCGTCTCGGCAAGACGCTGGCGATTCGCCTCGCCATGAGCAAATGAGCAAGGCGCCTAAGAATGACGGGTTCGGATCGACCCCTTGTGCCTACCCTCGTGAGCCAATCCTTTTCCGAGGTTACGGATCCATTTTGTCGACTTCCCTTGCTCTACATTGTTCCATTGACCGTGAGGTCGCTCACCTTGAGACCTGATGATGCGTTATGAGTACGACCAAGCGCGGACGCACTTCATCCCTCCGGATTTCAAGTCACTGGGCGACCGACACCACGCTGACGCAGCAGGTGTCTTCTCCGCCATTGATCTTACCTCCTACCGAGCTGCTTCTGTAAGGGCGTGCCGTTAAAACGTAAAGATAATCCTTCCCGAGGCTCCTCGCCGACGCCTCCGGACTCCCTAACGTTGTTACGCATACCGGCCAAGGCACCTTGCTCGTGAATTTTAACCCGATTCCTCGGCTCAAGGCCGATCGCTACTGTCGGGACGGCTTCCCCCGCCTCAGATCGACTAACCCATGTGCAAGTGCCGCTCACATGGAACCTTTCCCCTTCGCCTTCAAAGTTCTCATTTGAATATTTGCTACTACCACCAAGATCCAGACCGACGGGTCATTCCGTCTGCTCACTACCGGTTTTATGGCGACCGCCGCCTCCTACTCATCGGCAGTTCGCCCCTGCCCCGACGGGCCGTATAGGTCAAGGCCGCTTAAGCGCCATCCATTTTCGGCTAGTTGATTCAAGCAGTGAGTTGTTACACACCCTTAGCTGATTTCACTTCCATGACCACCGTCCCTCATTGCCTTAATCGCACCAACACCCTTTGTGGGTTCTAGGTTAGCTGCCAGCTGGGCACCAGAATCTCGGCCCTGCTCATCCTGCAGACGCCAGCCTCGCTACCAAAAATGGCCCACTTGAGCTCGATTCTGGTGGCGCTTGCTCAACTAAGGCTACCAAACATACTGTCCCTACCTATTTAAAGTTTGAGAATAGGTCGAGGCGCCATGCTCGATGCCTCTAATCATTGGCTTTACCCGATAGAACTCGCTTAAGGGCTCCACTTATCCCGAGGGAAACTTCGAGGGAACCACCATACTAGACGGCTCGATTAGTCTTTCGCTTTCATACCCAAGTCGATTTAACGATTTGCACGTCAAGATCGCCACTGCCTCCACCAGAGTTTCCTCCTCGTCACGCCCCGCCTGCATAGTTCACCATCTTTCGTCCCGACAGCATGCTCTCACCGAACCCTTCTCGTAAGATCAAGGTTTGCCGGCATGGCAGCACCGCCAGTGATCCCGCCAATCGCCTTCCTTGCGCCTTACGTGTTTTCTAGCCCGCTGACTCGACACACATGTTTCTTCTTGGTCCGTGGTTTCAAGACGGGCCGAATGGGGAGCCCGCAGTCGACGCCCTGAGCACGCAGTGCCGGGCACGCCGAGGCGCATGGTCGAATCCCACGATCGAGGCGACGACGCCTCCACGGGCGCATCAAAGTCTCGGCTTGGGCCGCCACGAACTCCAGCCTTCTGTCCCACGCCTCGAAGCCGATCGGGCGGACAGCCTCGCCTGCTCCACATCCGACCGGGCGCATCACTGCCCCATCCGCCTCCCGACAATTTCAAGCACTCTTTCCTCTTTTCAAAGTCCTTTTCATCTTTCCTCATGTAGATTTGTTCGCCATCTGCCTCTCGCTCAGATTTAGCCTTGGACGGAATTACTACTCGATTAGGGTCTGCATTCCCAAACAACCCATTTCAGAGATGTCAGCGGTGCGACAGGTCCGGCACGACGTTTCTCACTCTTCCTGCCGCCTTTCCTGTGGGACTTGGGTCATGTCCGTCACGAGACGCTTCTCCACTACACCGGACGCCGATGGCGCACCGATTCTCAAGCCGGGCTTTTCCTGCTCGCTTGCCACATTAGGGGAATCTCCGGTAAAGTTTCTTCCTCCGCTTATTGATATGCTTAAACTCAATGGTAATCCCTTACCGACTGGGTCGCGATAAGCAGCACCGTCCCTATGATGCCGAAGGGTTCATGGGTCTCGATCGACGGACGCCAAGACGACCGAACGAGGTTTGCTTACAAAGATTACCACTGATCGTCACGACGATGATGTCGCCGAGGACTCGAATTTAGGCCAACCATTGCCGTGGAGCGACGGAGGCCAATTTACCAAGGCGTCCAAACCGAGGCTCGAGGGCTCATGGTTGGATGGGGGCGATGGCGCGTGACACCTGTGCAGACGTGTCTCTCGCCTAATGGCTTGGGCGAATCTTAATGCTTCAAAGACTCATGGTTCACGGATTCTCGCAATTCACACCAAGTATCGCGATTTCGCCACGCTCTTCATCGGCGCGCGAGCCGAGATATCCGCTGTCGAGAGTCGCTTCCAGATATTTTATGACAAGAGAACAAAGATCATCGAAGCACCGACACCGCGAATCGTAAAAGGCTGCAAGACGTAAGACGGCCCTTTTTTCGCTTTCGATTCCTTGCGCGATTCGCTACGGGGTTTGTTCGCTTTTGCTCAAGAGGTTGATCCCGCATCTCACCCCACCCGACGCGTGAGGGACGACGATGGCCGCCGCCCGAGACACGGGTGGCGAGAGGCGTAGGATGCACCTGCACCACCTCCAAGGCGGTTGTTTGGTAACTCGTCAAGGGGTCGCTCGCAGTGTGTTTCGATAATGATCCTTCCGCAGTTCACTCTACTAAACCTTGTTACGACTTCTCCTTCCTCTAAATGATAAGGTTCGTTGACTTCGCTGACGTCACAAGGCAATAACCGCCCATCGCCGCCACGATCCTAACACTTCACCCGACCATCTAACTCCAGAGGGAGCGACGGGCGTGTGTACAAAGGGCGTGGATTTAGTCAACGCGAGCCGATGACTCCCGCCATTTCAGAATTCCTCGCTGAAGACCAACAATTGCAATGATCTATCCCTCATCACGATGAAATTTCAAAGATTACCCGGCCCGCTCACCAAGGCTATAGACCTGCTGAATACATCGCAGAAGGCATATGCCCTGTAACATCTAAGGGCATCTGCACTAAGCTATTGCCTCGAAACTTCCTTGGCCTAAAAGGCCATAGTCCTCTAAGAAGCTTAGCCACTGAGGATCACCTCCAGTAGCTAGTTAGAAGCAAAAGAGGTCTCGCTCGCTAACTAATTAACTGCATAAATCGCTTCCACCAACTAAGAACGGCCATGCACCACCACCCATAGAATCAAGAAAGAGCTCTCAACCATTAATCCTTACTATGTCCGGACCTCGTAAGTTTCCGTGTTGAGTCAAATTAAGCCAGCTGTGCTCCACTCCCCGGTGGTGCCCTTCCTTCACACCTTTAAGTTTCAAATTTTGCACCATACTCCCTAACCCAAAGACTTTGATTTCTCATAAGGTGCCGGGCGAGTCCTAAAAGCACATCCGCACGATCCTCGGCTCAAGATCGCTTATGGTTGAGACTAGGACAGATATCCGATCGCCTTCGAGCCCCCAACTTTCGCTTCTTGATTAATGAAAACATCCTTGGCAAAATGCTTTTCAGCTTGTTCGCCTTTCATAAATCCAAGAATTTCACCTCCGACTATGAAATACGTAATGCCCCCGACCGTCCCTCGTTAATCATTACTCCGATCCTCGGATACAACACAATAGGATCGAATCCTATGATGTTATCCCATGCTAATGTATGCTGCCGAGGCCTCGCTTTGGAGCACTCTAATTTCTTCAAAGTAATGAAATGAGGAAACGAATCTTACCAATTAAGGCAGAGATGCGATCACGTCAAAGAGGGACGAAAGGCATTTAAGTCTCACCGTGAGGCTGGACTCTACTGACCCACCCCTAAGTCCAACTACTTGAGCTTTTAACTGCAACAACTTAAATATACGCTTATTGAGCCGGAATTACCATGCCGGCGGGCACCGCACTTGCCCTCCAATGGATCCTCGTAAGGATTTAGATTGTACTTATTCCAATTACTGCACTCATAGAGCCCCAAGATTGTTATTTATTGTCACTACCTCCCGTGTCGATTGGGTAATTTATGCTACCGCCGCCTTTCCTTGGATGTGGTAGCTGCTCTCGTGCTCCTCTCCTAATCGAACCCTAATTCTCCGCCACCCGCCACCACCCATAGTAGGCCACTATCCTACCATCGAAAGTTGATAGGCGTAAATTTGACGATGCGTCACGCACAAAGGCCGTGGCGATCCGTCGAAGTTATCATGAATCATCGTGAGCAAACGGCAAAGCCCGCTACGACCTTTTATCTAATAAATGCATCCCTTCCAAGGTCGGGTTTGTTGCACGTATTAGCTCTAGAATTACTACTATTATCCGAGTAGCAAATACCATCAAACAAACTATAATCGATTTAATGAGCCATTCGCGCTTCACAAATCAATTTGTTCATACTTACACATGCATGGCTTAATCTTTCGAGACAAGCATATGACCATCGCGGCAGGATCAACCAGTGTAGCATTCTCCGCTGACGCCTCAAGAATCAAGATGGCCCTCAACATGCCCCGTGGAGCTTAAGAGGTCATAACAGCAGCACGCAGCATCGTCTGCGTCAAGAGACAAAATGCATAGGCATCGAGATGAGGGCCTCAACCCTACTCTCAAAAAAAATATTTTCCAGATCCGAAAGCACGATCGAAAGCACCAAGGCACCGACGAGGCCACTTGCCGACGGGGCGACTTCCTGGACACAAGGCACGATTGAGGTCCACCACGCACTCCAAGGGCACTGGATGGAGAAGGGACGCAAGAACACATCCATAATTCCATCTCGGCTTAGGTACGCAAAGACAGATCCCGATCGCACTCCCCTTGAGTTCGACATACCAAGGGGACTTACGAAGAGGAGTGCGGATCGACAGCCTGGCGCAGTAGCATGGAGCCCGCCAATACACACAACCAAAACGCCACTCATATGCCTATTATTGCATTAGTAGTAGCGCCCACGCGACACCTACCTAATGTTCTCACCCAAATCAATGGTAGGGGAGCCTAAGGAACAACGAACGAGGGCGCACTACAACCGCTGGCACGAGAATACGAGGGAAAAGTCCCACCGACTTGGTCGAGCCAAGATCGAGCCTACAAACTCAACTTACAACCCCAAAGGCCGCTGCTGCCAAAGGACTTGGTACTAGGGTCGCAGCAGCTCATATCGGGCAAGGGCTTGGCAAGGCCAAGGCACCGTGTGGTCGCCGACTTGGGATGCACAAGGCGCCCCTAAACGTGATTTGGGCGAAAAGGCAAGCTGAAGCTCGAGCCCATAGCAATGCATAAGCCACCCCAAGAGATCTTTGCCCTAATAGGAACTTGGTTCTTGAGTCACATTACATTTCTATGGGCACTGCTTGACCGGCCGGAAAATTGTCACCCCTACCACCATCACGGCCGCATCGACTTCACTCCCCTGCAGAGTCGCTATGGATCTACTCCGACCCCACGGGGGGCTTAGACGACCCCACCGGCCTGGAGGGGGGCACGGGCAAATGGATCTCTACCCCTTAAAGAGCTAAAAACTCGTCAATATGCTACCAGTGCAACATTCAATCGTCTGAAATGCGACACTCTTCTTTAGCTCAAGACATCCTGTGCACCAAGGTGCCGATGGGTGCCCGAGGCTCCCTGCACATCCAAGCACTAAGTTGCCGATGGTGTCCCGAGGTTCTCTGCGACAATCCTAGCCACCGAGGTGCCGAGTGCCGCCTCGAGGCCCCCTGAGCCACTAAGGGCCGAGGTGCCGATGGTGGCCGAGGGCCCCGTGATCGACTCAAGGGGCCTATTTTACCGATGGTGCCCGAGGGCTCCAAGAGACTAAGGGCTTATTTGCCGATGGTGCCCGAGCCTCTCAGACGACTAAGGGCCTAGGTTGTCAATGGTGCCCCGAGGTTCCCCTGACATCCAAGCACCAAGGTGTCGAGTGGTGCTCGAGGGCTCCACGTGACGACCAAGGGCCTAGGGCTGCCACAAAGGTCCGAGGCTCCCAGACGCACCAAGGGCCTAGTTTGCCGATGGTGTCCGAGGCTCTCTCGACATCCCAAAGACTTAGGGGCCGATGGCGGCCGAGGCACCCGCACGCACTCAAGGGCCTATTTTCCTCGATGGTGCCCGAGGCCCCTGACCACTGCGGGCTTAGTTTGGCCGATGGTGCCCGAGCCTCTCGAGACGCACTCAAGGGCCTAGGTTGCCGATGGTGCCCGAGGTTCTGCACATCCAAGCACCAAGGTGCCGCGTGGTGCCTCGAGGCTCCCTGCACCTACCAAGGGCCTAGGGTTGGCCGAACAATGGTCCGGGAGGCTCCTCATGACATCATAGCACCGAGGTGCTTATGGAGGCCGAAAATTCTCGCATCGACCAAGGGCCTAGGCTGCCGATGGTGCCCGAGGCTCCTCAAGACATCAAGCACCGAGGGTGCCGGCGGCGCCCGAGGCTCCTTCTATGGCCAAGGGCTTAGTTTGCCGACATGGTGTCCGGCTCTCAGACATCCTAGCACCAAGGTGCCGATGGTGCCCCGAGGCTCCCCGCGACGCACTGCAAGGGCCTATAGCTATCGAACGGATCACCGGAGCACCGCACGGACGGATCACGGAGCAATCGCCGGAACCTAACCTACCGGCGGGGGGCACCGACGTCCGCATACGGCATGCAATGGCCGTACTCGACAACCCCGGCCGCTCAATATCACCTCCCCTAAAGAGCTAAAAAACTTGGTCAATGCGCTTACTGTGTGACATTCATGTGTCTCGAAATGGGGACACTTTTTTACCCGACGCCCCGCACTCACCAACAGGGCCCAACTTTAGCTTTGGTGCTCAAGGCTCTGGCCATCCATGCAACCAAGGTGCCGATGGTGCTCGAGGCTCCCCGCACATCCAAGCACCAAGGTAATGGATGGTGCTCGAGGCTCCCGTGCACGTACAAGGGCCTAGGTTGCCGACAAAGGTCCGAGGCTCCCTGCGACATCATAGCACCGAGGTGCCGATGGTCTCCCGAGGCTTCCCACAACCAAGGGCATAGTTTGCCGATGGTGTCCGATGCTCCTCAAGACATCCATGCACCAAGGTGCCGATGGTGCTCGAGGCTCCCGTGACATCCAAGCATCAAGGTTACCGATGGTGTCCGAGGCTCTCACACATCCGAGCCACCAAGGTGCCGTGAGGCCTCTTGTTGCGTGCGGGGAGGGACCTGGAGGATTCATCCATTGTCAAGCTATCCAATTCCTACCCTTGGATTGGGGAGGGACCGGGACAACTCATTCATTGTTGGGTACCGAACATATAATGATATTTGAATTCTACCTTTGGTATTGGGGAGGAACCCGGCACACCGACTCACCCATGATGACTTCAGATATTCCCGGATACCTCGCCGGATGGATCGCTTGAGCAATCGCCGGAACCTAACGGTGGTGGGGGCACCGACGCCCGGCATGCGATGGGCGTGGCATTGCCTCGATAACCCCGCCGCCAATGTCTCTCCCCTAAAAGAGCTAAAAAATTGGTCAATGCGCTTATCAAAGCATATACATGTGTCCGAATAGGGACACGCTTTTTTAGTTTCCATATGTCCCAAAATAGGACACTTTTTTAGCCCGACGCTCCGCACTAACAGGGGCAGAGTTGTCGATGGTGCTCGTGGGTCTCAAGACATCCGAGGCACTACAAGTGCCGGCTGGGAGCTCCCCCACATGTCTGAAACGGGGACAGTTTTTTTTGTGCCGCTTTATTCCACTTAGTGACTTAGTGTTTTTAACTGAAGATTTTGCTGTTGGCCCAAAACAAATACAAGAAGCCGAATGTTGGGTCCATGAAACATGGCACGATGGCACGATGGGGCAGAAAATTGAACAAGTCCCCGGAGTCACCAATGCTGGGGAGCCGGGCACCAGACCAAAGAAAGGCCCTCTCAGCTATGTTCCCCGGTAAAGCAGCACGGCCAGTGTTTAACTAACTCCTTACACCAAGTCCCCACCGGGGACCCTGTGGTAGGGTCCGCAATGTAATCTAGTAGGGATGGGATGAGGCGATAGGAGGGATTTAATCGGGCTTATAAAGGGTCAATTCGGATCGTGGGCGTAAGGCCACTCGCCACTTACAATACCCCTCGTCACAGATTTAAGTCGTCGCAGAAGGATTCTACCACGCCACGGGAATTACGCCAGTGGAGGCGCCTCATGATTTGTCCGGTCACGTCACACAGACCTCCACGATTATCGCGTCTTTGGGGATGAGGCCTCCATCGCAGTCGGCACGGAAGCGACGCGGGCTATATGTCGCTTCTAGCCCGGATTTCTCACTTAGAGGCGCTTCAATATAATCCAAATAAGATTTGTGAGCTTCACACATCGCTTTTCAACCAAGCCGGCGACCAATTGTGCGAATCAACTGCCTCCTCGCATTTAGGTTGAATTACTATTGGCGACGCTACCATCAAGAGGGTAAAACTAACTCGCCTCACGACGGCGTCTAAACCCAAATTGCGCTCCCTATTGGTGGGTGAACAATCCAACACTTGGTGAATTTCGCTTCACAATGATAGGAAGAGTTTACATCGAAGGATCAAAAAGCAACGCCGCTTATGAACGCTATCGCCATGTGCCGCTTATCCCTCGTGGTAACTTTTTCCGACACCTCTAGCTTCAAATTCAAGGTCTAAAGGATCGATAGGCCACGCTTCACTGTCTTCAGATTCAGACCGGAAATCGTAATCAAACGAAGCTTTTACCCTTTGTTCCACACGAGATTGCTCGCTTGAGCTTCATCTTAGGACACTGTCAAGTATCTTTAATGTATGTGCCGCCTCACCCAAACTCCCCACCGACAATGTCTTCCGCTTTGGACCGGCGGCCAAGCCGCCTTTTGGTCCAAAAGAGGGGTCAGCCCCATTCCCGATTCACCTGAATAAGTAAAATAACGTTAAAAGTAGTGGTATTTCAATTTCGCCCGAGAGCTCCCACTTATCCTACACCTCTCAAGTCATTTCACAAAGTCGGACTAGAGTCAAGCCTCAACAGGTCTTCTTTCTCACGATTCTCGCCAAGCCCGCTCTCGGTCGTGGTTTCACCATAGTAGATGTGACAAGAATCTGTTAATCCATTCATGCGCATCACTAATTAGATGATTTAGGCATTTGGCTACCTTAAGAGAGTCATAGTTATTCCCATTGCTTACTCCGCCGGGCTTTGGTTGAATTTCTTCACTTTGACATTCGCAGATCAAGCGTAAATCACATTATGTGAGCATCCGCAGTGGACCATCGCAATGCTTTTGTTTTAATTAAATAAATGGATTCCCTTGTCCGTATCAGCTTCGAAGTCGACTGCTCGTCGCCTCGGAAGGCCCCGAGGAGCTGCTTCACTGGGGCTCTCTCGGCCAAGACGTCGCTAAGTGATCGCCCGCCTCAGCCATGGAGTGGTAGAGCAAAGGCGCCGCAATGACGGGTTCTGGATCGGGACCCCCGCGTCTAAATTTCTCGTGAGCCAATCCTTTTCCCGAGGTTACTGGATCCATTTTGCCGATTTCCCTGGCTTACATTGTTCCATTGACCGTAGGTCGTTTCACCTTGAGACCGATGCGGTTATGAGTACGACCGGCGCGGACGCACTCGTCCTCCGGATTAAGGGTCACGGGATGACCGACACCACGCTGACGCAAGTGCTTTTCTTCCGCCATTGACCCTACCTCCTACCGAGCTGCTTCTGTGGTGCGCGTGCTGTTAAATGTAAAGATAATCCTTCCCCAGGCCCTCGCCGACGCCTCCTGGACTTCCTAACGTTGTTGCCACCACAAGGCTCCTTGCTCAGAATTTTAACCCGATTCCTTTTGCTCACTATTGATCGCTACTGGTTTGACGGCTTTCCCGCCTCTTAGGATCGACTAACTCCATGTGCAAGTGCTGCTCACATGGAACCTTTTCCTTCGCCTTCAAAGTTCTCATTTGAATATTTGCTACTACCACCAAGATCTCAGACCGACGGCCGCTCGGCTGTCAAGGCCTGGTTTTATATGACTCACGCTGGCTTTCCTACCATCGGTTCTGCCCTGCCCCTTGGCCAGTAGTAGGTCGCGTTGTAAGCGCCATCCATTTTCGGGCTAGTTGATTCGGCAGTGTGAGTTGTTACACACTCCTTAGCTGGATTTTCGACTTCCATGACCACCGGCCCCGGCTGGTTTTAATCCATTCAACACCCTTTGTGGGTTCTAGGTTAGCGCTAGCTGGGCACCGTCAGAATCTGGGCCTCCTGCTCATCCCAAGATCGCTAGCCTCGCTACTCCAAAATGGCCCACTTGGAGCTCTCGAGTCTGCATGCTCAACGGCAACTGTGCCGTCGGCCCTACTCTATTTAAAGTTTGAGAATAGGTCGAGGGCGCTATGCCCTCGATGCCTCTAATCATTGGCTTTACCCGACAGAACTCGCCAAGGGCTCCAAATATCCCCGAGGGAAACTTTGAGGAACCAAATACTAGACTGCTCGATTAGTCTTTCGCCCCTATACCCAAGTCGCATTTAACGATTTGCATCAATAAGATCGCCATGGCCTCCACCAGAAGTTTCCTCCTCGCTTCACTGCCAGCATAGTTCACCATCTTTCGGTCCCGACAGCATGCTCTCACCGAACCCTTCTCGTAAGATCAAGGCTCTTTACGTGCACCCGCGAGGGATCCCGCCAATCAGCTTCCTCATGCGCCACGGGTTTTCTAGCTCCGCTGACTCGCACACATAGGTCGACTCTTGGTCCGTGGTTTCAAGACGGGCCGAATGGGGAGCCCGCAGCCGACGCCTCGGAGCACGCAGGTGCCGGCACGCCGAGGCGGGCGCAGGTCAATCCCACGATCGAGGCGACGATCGCCTCCACGGGCGACAAAGGCCCGGGCCACGGCCACGACCTCAAGGCTGTGGCCCACGCCTGAAGCCGATCGCATGGATCGGCTCTCGCTGCTCCACATCCGACCGGGCGATCACGGCTCCCCCATCCGCTTCCTCCCGACAATTTCAAGCACTCTTTGACTCTCTTTTCAAAGTCCTTTTCATCTTTCCTCATGCAGATTTGTTCGCCATCTGGCCTCTCGCCTCAGATTTAGCCTTTTGACGGAATTTTACCGCCTGATTAGGGTCAGATTCCCAAACAACCCGACTCAGATGTCAATGCCAGGAAAGCGACAGGTCCGCACGACGGGCTCTTCACCTCCCTACCGCTTCTGTGGGACTTGGGCTGGCCGGTCAACCGAGGACGCCTCCAGATTACACCGGACGCCGATGGCGACCGATTCTCGTCGGGCTTTTTCCTTGCACGTCACAAGCATTAGGGAATCCGGCAAGTTTTTTTTCCTCCGCTTTATTGATATGCTTAAACTCACGGTAATCCCGCCGACTGGGTCGCGATGCGAAAGCACCGCCCTTGCGATGCCGAAGGGTTCAAGGGTCTCGATCGACGGACGCCAAGACGATTCAACGAGGTTTGCTTACAAAGATACCACCGATCGTCAGCGACGATGATGTCGCCGAGGACTCGAATTTAGGCCAATCACGCCGGTGAGAGCGCGACGGAGGCCAATTTCGCACGGGTCCAACCGAGGCTCGAGGGCTCATGGTTGGATGGGGCGCGTTATGCGTGACACCCAGCAGTACGCGTCTCTCGCCTAATGGCTTGGGGCTTAACTTATGCTCAAAGACTCGGCGGTTCACGGGATTCGCAATTCACACCAGTATCGTGATTTCGCCACGCTCTTCATCGGCGCGCAGAGCCGAGATATCCGCTGTTTAGAGTCGCTCTCAGAGTATTTTATGCACAAGAGAACAAATCATCACCGGCTAATCGACACCGCTGAACGGTGCGGCGATGTAAGACGGCCCTTTTTTCGCTTTCGATTCCTTGGCGCGATTCACGCCGGGTTTGTCTGCTTTGCCTCAAGAGGTTGATCCTGTGATCTCACCCCACCCGACGGGCGTAGGGACGAGACGAGACCGGCCGCCCGAGACACGGGGTGGCGAGAGGCGCAGGATGCACCCGCACCACCTCCCGTGTTGTTTGCAACTCGCTCAAGGGTCGCTCGCTTAGGCAGTTTCGCGACATGATCCTTCCGCAGTTCACCTACTTAAACCTTAGCGACTTTCTCCTTCCTCTAAATGATAAGGTTCAGGACTTTCGCGACGTCATGGCAAATAACCGCCCACGCCGCCAAGCGATCCCAACACTTCAACCGACCATTCAATCTCAGAGAGCGACCGCTGCAGTGTACAAAGGGCGTGATTTAGTCAACGCCGAAATGATGACTCGCGCTACTAGGAATTCCTCGTTGAAGACCAACAATTGCAATGATCTATCCCCATCACGATGAAATTTCAAAGATTACCCGCCCCGCCGCCAAGGCTATAGACTCGTTGAATACATCGCTAAGCGCCTGTGTGCCCAGAATATCTAAGGGCATCACGCACTGCTATTGCCTTCAAACTTCCTTGGCCTAAAAGGCCATAGTCCTCTGTTAAGCTAGCCACTCGAGGATCACCTCCGTAGCTAGTTAGCGGTGTCGAGGTCTCTGCTTCATAACGAATTAACTGCATAAATCGCTCCACCAACTAAGAACGGCCATGCACCACCACCCATAGAATCAAGAAAGAGCTCCTCACTCATCTAATCCTTACTATGTCCGGACCTCGTAAGTTTCCCGTGTTGAGTCAATTAAGCCGCAGGCTCCACTCGGTGGTGCCCTTCCACACCCTTTTAAGTTTCAAATTTCAATACCATACTCCCCTAACCCAAAGACTTTGATTTTCATAGCAGTGCCGGCCAGTCCTAAAAGCAACATCCGCCGATCCTCGGCTCAAGATCGCTTATGGTTGAGACTAGGATCGGTATCCGATCGCTTTCGAGCCCCCAACTTCGCTTCTGATTAATGAAAACATCCTTGGCAAATGTTGCAGCTTGTTCGCCTTTCATAAATCCAAGAATTTCACCTCCGACTATGAAATACGTAATGCCCCCCGATCGTCTCCTCGTTAATCATTACTCCGATCCTCAAGGCCAACACAATAGGATCGAATCCTATGATGTTATCCCATGCTAATGTACACATGTTGAGCCTCGCTTTTGAGCACTCTAATTTCTTCAAAGTAACAAATACGAGGAACGAACCCACCAATTAAGGCTAGGAGCGATCGCCGGCAAGTAGGGACGAAAGGCATCATGTGCTCACCGTGAGGCGGACCCACCGACCCACCCCTAAGTCCAACTATTTAGCTTTTAATCAAGCAACAACTTAAATATACGCTTATTGAGCCGGAATTACCGCGTCAGCCGGGCACTGAGACTTGCTCCTCCAATGGATCCTCGTATTGGGATTTAGATTGTACTCATTCCAATTACTGCACCATAGAGCCCCAGATTGTTATTTATTGTCACTACCTCCCCGTGTCGATTGGGTACTCGGCGCTCGCTTTTCCTTGGATGTGGTAGCCGCTCGTGCTCCCCTCCTAATCGAACCCTAATTCTCCCACACCCGTCACCACCATAGTAGGCCACTATCCTACCATCGAAAAGTTGATAGGGCGTAAATTTGACGATGATGCGCCAAGACAAAAGGCCGCAAGCGATCCGTCGAAGTTATCATGAATCATCGAGCAACCGCAAAGCCCATTTACCTTTTTATCTAATAAATGCATCCTTCCAGAAGTCGTGGTTTGTTGCACGATAGCTTCTAGAATTACTACTGTTATCCGAGTAGCAAATACCATCAAACAAACTATAATCGATTTAATGAGCCATTCGCAGCTTCACAATCCAATTTGTTCATACTTACACATGCATGGCTTAATCTTTTGAGACAAGCATATGACTACCGCAGATCAACCAGTAGCATTCTCCGCGACGTTTAAGATCAAGATGGCCTCTCAACATGCCCCGTGAGCTACTTAAGAGGTCATAACAGCAAAGCACGAGCATCGTCTCGTGTCAAGAGACAAATGCATAGGCATCGAGAGATGAGGGCTCAACCCTACTCTCAAAAAATATTTCTCCAGATCCGAAAGCATCGATCGAAAGCACCAAGCACCGACGAGGCCACGCCGATTAAGGGGGCGACTCGGGACACAAGGCACGATTGAGGTCCACCACGCACTCGGAAGGGCACGGATGGAGAAGGGACTAGCAACACATCCATAATTCCATCCGGCTTAGGTACGCAAAGACAGATCCCTGATCGCACTCCTCGAAGTTCGACATAAACAAGGGGACTTAATGAAGAGGAGTGCTGATCGATAAGCTGCGATGTAGTAGCATGGAGCCCGCCAATACACACAACCAAAACGCCACTCATATGCCTATTAATGATTAGTAGTAGCTACCCCACGACACCGCCCAATGTTTCACCCAACCGAATGGTAGGGGAGCGAAGGAACAACGAATCGAGGGCGCATCTACAACCGCTTGGCACGAGAACTACGAGGGGAAAAGTCCCACCGACTTGGTCGAGCCAAGACCGAGCCTACAAACTCAACTTACACCCCCAAGGGCTGCTGCACAAAGTGGACTTGGTACTAGGGTCGCAAGTGCTTGGAATGCGGGCAAGGGCTTGGCAAGGCTAAGGCACCGTGGTGGTCGCCGATTTGGGATGCACAAGGCGTCCCTAAACGTGATTTGGGCGAAGTAAGGTGTCAAGCTCGAGTTTCCATAGCAATGCATAAGCCACCCCAAGAGATCTTTGCCCTAATAGGAACTTGGTCTTGAGTCGCTATTACATTTCTATGGGAACGGCTTGACCTACCGAAAATTGTCACCCCGCCACCATAAGCCATGCGACCGACTCACCCCCCTGCAGGAGTCGTTAATGGATTCACCCGACTCCCCATGGGGGTTAGACGCACCCCACCTCGGCTCGGAGGGGGGCACGCCGGGGGCGCGGATCTCTACCCCTTAAAGAGCTAAAAACTTCGGCCAATATGCTACCAGCAACATTCGACCGTTCTAAATGCGACACTCTTCTTAGCCCAAGACATCCTGTGCAATTAAGGTGCCGATGGGTGCCCGAGGCTCCCGTGACATCCAAGCACTGTTGCCGAGGAACCGAGGCCCCGCACATCCTAGCCACCGAGGTGCCGATGCTGCCCGAGGCCCCTGACTCCACTAGGGCCGATGGTAAAGCCGACAGGCCGAGGCCCCGCGACGCACCAAGGGCCTATTTTACTGGGATGGTGCCCGAGGGCCCCGCGAGACCAAGGGCTTAGTTTGTCACATGGTGCCCGAGCCTCGCAGACGCACTGCTGGCCTAGGGTTGCCGACGGGCCCGAGGTTCCTGTGACATCCAAGCACCAAGGTGTCGATGGTGCTCGAGGCTCCCGCACGCACCAAGGGCCTAGGGTTGCCGACAAGGTCCGAGGCTCCCCAGACGCACCAAGGGCCTTGCTTGATGGTGGTCCGAGGCTCCCCGACATCCCAAAGACCTAGGGGCCGAGGAGCGGCCGAGGCACCCGCACACATCAAGGGCCTATTTTTCTCGATGGTGCCCGAGGCTCCCAGCACCCACTAAGGGCTTAGTTTGCCGATGGTGCCCGAGCCTCTCGCACGCACCAAGGGCCTAGGGTTGCCGATGGTGCCCGAGGTTCTCGACATCCAAGCACCAAGGTGCCGATGGTGCCTCGAGGCTCCCCGACCACCAAGGGCCTAGGGTTGTTTACAAGAACCGAGGCCTCGCGACATCATAGCACCGAGGTGCTTATGGTGCCCGAGGGCTCCCAGCACGACCAAGGCCCAGGGTTGCCGATGGTGCCCGAGGCTCCCGCACATCGAAGCACCGAGGTGCCGACGGCGCCCGAGGCTCCTTCATGGCCAAGGGCTTAGTTTGCCGATGGTGTCCGGCCTCGCGACATCCTAGCACCAAGGTGCCGAGGAAAGCCCGAGGCTCCTCGTGACGCATCAAGGGCCTATGCTATCGGAACGGTTCACGCCGGAGCACCGGCCGGACGGATCAAATGAAAGCACCGCCGAGAACCTAACCACGGTGGGGGCACCGACGTCCCGCATACGGCATGCATGCGGCCTCGGACAACCCCCGCCGGGCCAATATCACCTCCCCAAAGAGCTAAAAAACTTGGTCAATGCGCTACTGTGTGACATTCATGTGTCCGAAATGGGACACTTTTTTACCCGACGCCCCGCACCAACAGGGCCCAACTTTAGCTTTGGTGCTCAAGGCTCCCGCCATCCATGCACCAGCGGTGCCGAGTGCTCGAGGCCCCTTCACATCCAAGCACCAAGGTACCGATGGTGCTCGAGGCTCCTGCACGACACTAAGGGCCTAGGCTTGCCGACAGCTGTCCGAGGCTCCCGACATCATAGCACCGAGGTGCCGATGGTTCCCGAGGCTTCCCACAACCAAGGGCATAGTTTGCCGAAGGTGTCCGATGTCTCAAGACATCCATGCACCAAGGTGCCGAGTGGTGCTCGAGGCTCCGTGACATCCAAGCATCAAGGTTACTGATGGTAACCGAGGTTCTCACACATCCCAGCCACCAAGGTGCCGGAGGCTCTTGTTGCTAAAAGGAGGGACCTGGAGGATTCATCCATTGTTGGCTATCCTAATTCTACCCTTGGATTGGGAGGGACCGGACAACTCATTCATTGTTGGGTACCAACATATAATGATATTTGAATTTACCTTTGGTATTGGGGGAGGACCCCAGACAATCGACTCACCCATGATGACTTCTCAGATATTCCCGGATACCTCGCCGGATGGACTGCTGAGCACCGCCGAACCTAACTGCGGTGGGGGCACCGACGCCTGGCATGCGGCGGGCGTGAGGTATTGCCTCGATAACCCCTCGCAGCCAATGTCTCTTCCCCTAAAGAGCTAAAAAATTGGTCAATGCGCTTATCAGCGTACATACATGTGTCCTCAAATAGGGACACGTTTTAGTTTCCATGTGTCCGAAACAGTGACACTTTTTTAGCCCGACGCTCAAGCACTCAACAGGGGCTGAGTTGTCGATGGTGCTCATGGGTTCTCATGACATCCGAGGCACTACAGCCGGATAGTGGGGAGCTCCCCACATGTCCTAAACGGGATGCTTTTTTTTGTGCCGCTTTTATTCCACTTAGTGACTTAGTGTTTTTAATCAAGATTTTGGCTGCTGGCCCAAAACAAATACAAGAAGTTTAATGTTGGGTCCATGAAACATGGCACGATGGCACGACAAAGGTAAAATTGAACAAGTCCCCTGAGTCACTATCGAAGGGGGAGCCGGCACTGCGACCAAAGAAAGGCCCCCTCTGCGCATGTTCCACGAAGGGGCAAGGCACGCTGTGTGTTTAACTAACTCTCTTACACCAAGTCCCCACCCTGGGACCCTGTGGTAGGGTCGGCAACGTAACTAGGGGGATGGATAGGCGATAGGGAGGGATTAATCGCTTGCTAAAGGGCTGAATCTCAAGGATCGTGGGCAAGAAGGCTACTCCGCCACTTACAATTTCCCGTCACAGATTTAAGTCGTTCAGAAGGATTCTACCCACGCTTTGGGAATTACGCCCGGTGGAGGCGCTCACGATTTGTCCGCCGCACATGCCAAGCACTCCCCATTTATTATCGCGGCCTCAGCTGCAGAGGCCTCATCAAGTGGTCCAAGAACGGGCGACGGGCGCATAGCATGTCCGCTTCTCAGCCCTGATTCTCGACTTTAGAGGCTGCTCAACATAATCCAAATAAGATCAGTAGCTTCTGCTACACATCGGCTTTTCAACCAAGCGCCGATGACCAATTGTGCGAATCAACTGCCTCTCGCAGATCAGGTTGAATTATTATTGCGACGCTGCCAT